>NC_045549.1:71269584-71347235 GCF_009769535.1 Thamnophis elegans | reverse complement strand
GGCAGCGTAATCAGCAGAAAATGATGAAAGCATCACAGGGGAATTACAGGCCAGCAAGGGGGAAAAAAAATATCTGACATAGTTGACAAGGCAGCAGAATCAAGCATGTTTTCGTCTACCAGCATGGCATCGAGACAGAAAAGGGATGAATATTAGCTAAGTAACTTCCTCCAGCCTCTCTTGAGGGATATCATTGTCTTGCGGATAACAAGAGTAGTTGCTGTCTCTGCACATGGAGATGTGAATGTATCATATTTGTCAGCACACTGGAGAAGAAGAAAAGAACAAGGACCAACAGCTCAACAGGATGATCTAGAGGCAAAATACAGGAGGCTTGTTACAGCCCAGTCAATTATACAATGTTGTAATATAGTTCCTTGTGTAGGTGTGTGTCCCCCATGGCCTAGTTCATACTAGGGCATGCAGAGCCACGCTGAATCACACAGGAGAAAACAAACTCCTAAAACCCCATAACATCCTGATAGTGCATAACATAACATTCTGAGATGTGCCCTACCATTGACGTCCAGGATTTGACCATATATAGAGTGAGCAGTAGATTAAAAATTGTACTTTTACAGGCTGTTTTTAATCACATGCTATTGCTCCTCCTGCCTTTGTACTATCTCAATAAAAGGGGCTCTCAGACCCCCAATCTGGGTCGTTGCTCCATCTCGAGAAAGTTCGTGTCCTGTCTTTTCTCAACATTGGCCTCATGGGCGAACCGCAGGAATGTTACAATACAATTCCCTGGGTTGTACAAGTCCACTAGTAATTGACACATTTACACAAGGACAGGAGTACCACACTGATTTCTGCAAGGGGATCGTTCAATGTACATAAAGCTCAGTCTGATATTGTTGTTGCCTACCAGCGACCAGTGGAGCTGGTAGCAGGTTCAAACGGTAAAAAGGTTGGGGAGGAACATGAGACAGTACTGGAGGCTGGGGAAGGCTCAGGCTCTGCGTCAGAGGCAGAGGTGGGGCCGAAGCCATCTGGCAGTTCTCAGCTGCCTTCGGAGCTAGAGAGCAGTGAGGCAGAGGAACAGCTGGAGCCTGTTCCCAGTGTGAGCATGCGCAGAGCTGCCAGAAGAAAAGAACAGCTAAGAAATCAGGGGCGCCTTGCGAGTAAAGCCACAGGTGGAGGGTGAACAGCCCTTCCATAGGAAATAAAAGAGGAGCAAAAGAGGAGTGGGCTTTTGAGGGAAACAATTCATGTGTTCTTTTGTTAGTTCATTTCAGGAGTGTGAAGATCTGTCCATGAATCTCAGAGACTCTTTGCGCATTTGGAAAAAATATTTACATGGCAGCTTTCCAAGTTAGATAAGGTCTGTGGTCATAACTTCACCTTTGAAAGACTGTTTACCAGGCCTTTGCTGAATGTGAATGAGAGGAATTCACATTTATTTAATGAAAGGGGTTTTGTCGGGACCAGGAATCTACTTCGTGCTTTTTGGGGAAGCCAAGGTCAGAACAGATACAGCCCAGTCGATTATACAACTCCCTGCATTGCACAAGCCCACCAGTAATTGACATGTTCAGTCAATGACAGAAGTACCACACTGATTTCTGTGAGTGAATTGTTCATTGTACATAAATGTACAGAAGAGCCGAGATGGCGCAGTGGTTAAATGCAGCACTGCAGGCTACTGCTAGATCAGCAGTTCAGCGGTTCAAATCTCACCGGCTCAGGGTTGACTCAGCCTTCCATCCTTCCGAGGTGGGTAAAATGAAGACCCGGATTGTTGGGGGCAATATGCTGACTCTCTGTAAACCGCTTAGAGAGGGCTGAAAGCCCTATGTGTTGCATATTCAATATGCAAATACCAGCTGCGACCTGATTGGTTGGTCGTTTTGACAGTTGGTCTGAGTGCTAGTATAAATACCCTGACAGTTGCAGGGAACATTTGAATCGCTTGTCACCTGTGTTATAATAAAGATCTGTCTTGCACATGGCTCCTGCGTGTCAATTCCCTCACAACAACAACCCACACGTTACAATATTGGCGACGAAGGTGGGATTGATATGCGATTCCCGCAGAGCCTAACAACATCAGCCAATGTGAACGCAGTGAACGCAGGAAAAAATTTTCTTTCCTACATTGAGGGCCTGTCAGGGCCGCCGCTATGGCCAGCCAGCGACATCAACAGCAGTACCCACCGCCGTGGGCCTCCGGTTGTAGCCAACCTCAGTAAGCTCCCAGGCACGGCCTCCATCCGTCCGAGGGACGGGCTTCCTACGCTTAACCTCGACTGGAGCCGCCGCCGCTACTCAGGGACGAGCTATGGACCGTGATGGCTAAACTGCACCAGCTGTGCCTGCCTGCCTGCCTGCCACCAGCTGTTCCTACGGCATGCCTGCCACCAGCTGTTCCTACGACACTCCAACCGCCTCGTTCCAACCGCTGCGTTCAACAACAGCCTCGTTCTCCAAGCTGCCATCTAGCACCACCAGCTACGCTCTCTCAGCCTGTCTAAAGCCTCTCCAACACTAGCACACTCACAACATACACCAGACTGTCCTCTACACCATGAGCACGTCCACTCCTATGCAACACTGCCACCGCTTGCTTCTCGAACCAACGAGAGCCTCCTTAAAATCAACGAGAGCCTTCCTACAACACAACGAGAGCCTCCCTGCTGCAAAGATTCCAAAGGACCTGTTTTTTTTTCCTGGTTCTAAAATTTAGCTACGAAGGACTCACCACCATCTTGAAACAGCAGAACTGGGGGGAAGGAGAGAGATTGAATATGCAAATACCAGCTGCGACGTGATTGGCTGGTCATTTGGTCTTTAGAACTGGGGGTAAGGAGTGTTGCATATTCAATATGCAAATACCAGCTGCGACCTGATTGGTTGGTCGTTTTGACACTTGGTCTGAGTGCTAGTATAAATACCCTGACAGTTGCAGGGAACATTTGAATCGCTTGTCACCTGTGTTATAATAAAGATCTGTCTTGCACATGGCTCCTGCGTGTCAATTCCCTCACAACAACAACCCACACGTTACAATACTATGAAGCGGTATATAAGTCTACTGCTATTGCTATTGCTATAAAGCCCAGTCTGATGTGAAGAAAGAAATACGCGAAGTTCTAGTTCCGCTTTACAAAGCCTTAGTAAGACCACACTTGGAATACCGCCACCAGTTCTGGTCATCACAACAGAAAAAAAGATGTTGAGACTCTGGAAAGAGTGTAGTGAAGAGTGTTAAGTCTATCCCCATTAGGAGACTAGAGTTGTGCAGCAGAAGTTAGTAACGAATAAGCCGCTGAATACTCACTTACAGCCACTAAAGGTAAAACAAATAATAGCTTTACTTGCGTAACAAAAATAGGATTAATAGTCTCCCAACAGACTATAAGCAGTCTTGAAGTATATACACAGTCTATTTACAATACGTTGAAGTTACAGTTGCTCAACTCACAATTCACCATGTAGACAGGTAACTACTATGCAGACTAGCCACCATCCAATACACGGTCTTCTCTCCAAATACTAAGCTCATACAGTAACAGTCAGTAACTATCAGGAACAATCAGGAGCATCAGGAGAAACCGTAATAGTTCCTTCCTCCTTTTATGGCTGCTTAAAGCAATAGCATCCAATTACCTCTCTCTAGCATTTAAAGTAACAGATACATTTGTCACAATCATGGCTTGTGCTTATACATATACATTGCCAAGCCAAGACTAGGGTTACATCCCTAACATTGAGCAACAAAGGTTATTAGGGGGTTGGAGGCTAAAACATACCAAGAATGGTTGCAGGAATTGGGTGTGTCTAAGGAAAAGAAGGAGCAGGGGAGCCCGCATAGCAGTGTTCCAATATTTGAAAGCCTGTGACAAAGATGAGGGTGTGTGTGTGTGTCAACCTATTTTCCCAAGGACCAGAAGGTAAAACAAGAAACAATGGTTGGAAACTAACTAAGGAGAGAAGGAACCAATACTGTGGGGGTAAGACAACCCTAACACCCTTCGGGGGGGGTGTTCTGTTAAGATACAGCCTGTTGTGCCTTTTAGTGAAGCGGTAGAAGTGATGTGCCAGTGCTTGGAGGCTGTTAGGGTCTGGATGGGGACGAACAAGCTTGCACTCAATCCCGACAAGACCGAGTGGCTATTGATGCTCCCTCCCAAAGATGGTCCAGCTATTCCATCTCTTAGCTTGGGGGGTGAAATTATATGCCCCTCAGAGAGGGTTCGCAATTTGGGAGTCCTCCTGGATCCGCAGCTGGCGTTAGAACATCACTTGTCAGCTGTGACCAGGGGGACCTTCGCCCAGGTTCGCCTGGTGCACCAATTGCGACCCTATCTAGACCAGGAGGCCCTTCGGATGGTCACTCACGCCCTCGTCACCTCAAGACTGGATTACTGTAACGTGCTCTACATGGGGCTGCCCTTGAAGAGCGTTCGAAGACTCCAGTTAGTTCAGAACGCAGCCACGCGAGCGATTGTGGGCGTACCTAGGTACCTAGGTACCTAGGTACCACATTACACCTATCCTCCGCGAGCTGCACTGGATTCCCATTGGTCTCCGGACACGCTTCAAAGTGCTAGTCGTTACTTTTAAAGCTCTACATGGTATCAGACCTGGCTACTTGAGAGACCACCTCCTGCCAATTAGCTCCCTGAGGCCTATAAGATCGCACAGATTAGGCCTCCTCCGGATTCCATCTGCCGGTCAATGTCGGCTGGCGACCCCCCCGGGGGAGGGCCTTCTCTGTTGCTGCTCCGGCCCTATGGAACGATCTCCCCGTGGAGATCCGGACCCTTCCTACCCTTCTGGCCTTCCGCAAAGCGACCAAGACCTGGCTGTTCCGGCAGGCCTGGGGCTGTTGAATTTGTCCAGCCCCATCCTAAGTTGTGAATGTTGTGATCTTTTAATGTTGTCTTGTTTTTGTATGTCCTTCCCTTCCCTTTTTTTACTTGTAAGCCACCCTGAGTCTCTTTGAGAGTGGGCGGCATACAAAATAAATAAATAAATAAATAAACTTAGAACTAAGGAAAAATGTCCTAGTGTTGAGAACAATTAATCAATGGAAACAGCTTGCCTTTAGAAGTTGTGAGTGCTCCATCAGTGGAAATTTTCAAAAATAGACTGGACAAACATTTATCTGAAATGACACAATGTCTCCTGAGGGTGGTGGGGTGGCCTAGAGGTGGAGCTCTTGCCTCACAAACAGGAGGCTGTGAGTTCAAACCTAGGTAGATGCAGATATTTCTCTCTCTGGGCATATTGAGATTATCTGCTGAACAAAACACCTCATTGGCGACAGGAAGGGCATTTGGCCAGTAAACACTCTGCTAGCTTCATTCAGCTGCCCAGACTCCACCCCACGAGGGATTATGGGGTCTTTAAAAGAAGATGATGATACAGTGTCTCCTGCTCGAGCAGGAGTATGGACTAGAAAACCTTTGAGGTCCCTTCCAACTCTATTATTCTGTGTTTTATGAAAGGAAGTGATGTTAATGACAGGCAGCTTCTGCCTACTCAGTGGAGTAGCAGCTGGAAATTAATGGGTCCTTTGCTAACAAGATAGCATCTCAGCTTTGCTACCATTCACAAAGGTTTTTCAGATGACATAATTTTTCAAACCCCCTCATCTTTGGAAGGAGATCAGAGACTGTCTGTGCTCCAAAAAGAGGCAAATAGAACGGATATAGCATGGAAGGAATGCCTTTCCTAGTTGTGATTGAGAACACAGGTGATGCCAACAATCACACATTATTTTGAATGCTCTGGAAAGCTATTTTAAGAAACTCTTCCTTTACTGGTTTTTCTTCAATAGGTTCGCATATGATGAGTTTAAGAATGTAGAAAATGTTGGAACTTGATTTGAAGAGTGTATAGAATTATGATATGCATAGGAAGTATGCATAAGAATTAATTTGCCACTTAATAAGAAGGTGGCATGCTTTTAACTATTCAAATTCAATCTTTTTTGGATAAATAGATAGACATGTGTGTGTGTGTGTGTGAGAGAGAGAGAGAGAGAGAGAGAGACAGACAGACAGACAATAGATATCAGAGCTGATAGATGATAGGTAGATGATAGATAGATAGATAGATAGATAGATAGATAGATAGATAGATAGATAGATAGATAGATAGATAGATAGATAAGTAGGTAGGCAGGCAGACAGACAGACAGACAGACAGACAGACAATAGATATTATAGATGACAGGTAGATAGATGATGGACAGTCAGAGTGCGCACAGAATGATTATTTTGAGACAATCCAGGAATAACATACAGTAAACAGAGGTTTGTCTTTCAAATAGTGGTTTATGTACAAGGAATATATACATACGTGTACTAGGCAAAGTCAGGCAATCAATCATCAACTGTGGCCCAGAAGCATACACGGAGAGAGAGTCTCCCTCACAGGGCCTCTCTTATATATACAACCTCTTAAAGTGATAACAGTTAAATAATCCTGCTGACTCATTCTGACTGCATCATCATTTCAATATTACAGCCTTACATCAGCTGTTCAGCTATTAAATCATTGCCTTAACACAGACAATAGATATCATAGATGGTAGATAGATAGATAGATAGATAGATAGATAGATAGATAGATAGATAGATAGATAGATAGATAGATAGATGATAGATAGATAGACAGACAGACAGATAGATAGACAGATGATAGATAGATAGATAGATAGATAGATAGATAGATAGATAGATAGGTAGGTAGGTAGGTAGGTAGGTAGGTAGGTAGGTAGGTAGGTAGGTAGGCAGGCAGGCAGGCAGGCAGGCAGGCAGGCAGGCAGGCAGGCAGGCAGGCAGGCAGGCAGGCAGGCAGGCAAGCAGATAGAATGATATAGATGACATAGATTTAGATAGATATGATATAGATAGGTATAGGTAGAGATACAGAGATATGGAGATATACATACATATATAGATAATGTGTGTGTATCTGTTTGAGAGTGTGTCTGTCTCTCTCTCTCTCTGCATATGTATACAGCACACACACACACACGTGTGTGTGTCTCTGTGTGTGTGTGTGTAAGGAAAGGATAAATGAGAATGGCTTGGTATGCTATTTATTGTAAGCTGGGCTAATTTGCCTTTTTACCCAATTTGCACTACCGAACCAATACACAACTAAATTAGCTGAAATGCAAACATTCACACCTCTAATCATTGTGATACAAACGAACGCCTATAAAACACACACTGTGGTTTCCTGCCTACGGAAGACAGGAGACTTACATAGGAAAAGAAGCACCAGGAACGGACTTGATCGATGCGAAGTTTAGGCCCGATTGCAGGGAAGGAGGGCCGACCAGAATCTAAAGCCATCTTCCGATACATGCCATTGTCTTTCCTCCTTGCATTTTAGCACCTAACCCCTAGCATTTAAGGGGTTTGCACTTTCTCTTACTTAATATTTTAAAATTGATTCTGTTCTTTTTATTGGATTTCTTTCTTCCCCCAACAAGAAGGTAAGGATTAGACGAGGGACTTTCGAGTCAGCTTAGGCCCATAGCGGCCAATCTATACTTTTAGCAGTTCAGCAGCTATTTAATTTTAATTGCTCCCCAAGCATAGGCCAATTCCAGACAGAGGGGGAGAAAAAAATGGAGCAAACTGTGTTCAGAGAGCCTTTGAAATCAGTAGAACCTGCACTGACATTGCCTCGGGCATCCATCCGTGCATTTAGATGGAAGGCAGAGAAACGGTACAATCGCAGAACACCTCTGCCGTGTGTCTACAATAGCCCATTTATGGGAAAATATCTTGTCAAGAGCAGATAAAGCTGTTCCTGAGGAGGACCAGACTTCATGTTATAGATCTTAAACAGGTGTAATGCTGGGTGTAATAAAGATGTTAAGAGAATCCATGCAAACAAAGTTTAGGCATTCCATCCCGCATGCCATCAAATTTTCAACCAAATCGGGGGTTTACAACATTCTACCTAGGTGTTGTGGGCCGCCAGCAACCAGCTGAGCTGGCAGAAGAGTCCCCCCCCCCCGCCAGCCATACCCCTGAGGTCAAACTCAACCCTAATGTAGCCCTGAACGAAATTGAGCTTAACGCCCCTGTTCTAGTACGGCATCCTGCTCAAGCAGGAGACCCTATATCAATTCAGATAAATGTTTGTCTCTTCTTAAAAGTCTCCAGTGATGGAGCACTCAAAGCTTCTGAAGACAAGCTGTTCCGAAAGGCTAATTGTTCTCAACACTAGGACATTTTTTCCTTGGTTCTAGATTGCTTCTCTCATTGGTTAGCTTCCAACCCTTGTTTCTTGTTTTATTTTCTGGTTTTATATACGCATAGTATATTGACCAAAAAAAAAAAGAGAATTGACAAACTGTATCACTCTAAGGTCAAATTTGGTTCAAGGCCAGAAAATTTGGTTTTCATCATCCTCCAAATTCCAAACATACGTTTGGAAGGTGAAGAAAATCCTGCTCTGGTTTGATATGTTACGCAGGTGTCAAAAACGATTGCTTGGATGGATATTTATGATGTAGTCTGATCTTTTAGAAATTGATTTCATAACAAATGTTGATAGAAAAATATTACACCACCGTGTGCAATTGTCCCACCTCCTGCTGTGACAGTGGTGCAATATATATATATATAAATGGCAAAGGTTCCCCTCACACATATGTGCTAGTTGTTCCCAACTCTAGGTGGCAGTTTTTATTTGCGTTTCAAAGCTGAAGAGCCAGCGCTATCCGAAGACATCTCCGTGGTCATGCAGGGAGCACTGTTATCATCCCACCAATTTGGTCCCTATTTTTTTATTTGAATTTTTACATGCTTTCAAACTACTAGTTTGGCAGAAGCTGGGACAAGTAACGGGAGCTCACTACATTATGCGGTGCTAGGGATTCAAACTGCCGAACTGTCGACCTTTCTGATCGACAATGCTCTATCTATCTATCTATCTATCTATCTATCTATCTATCTATCTATCTATCTATCTATCTATCTATCTATCGAGGGAGAGATAGAGATAGATAGATAGATAGATAGATAGATAGATAGATAGATAGATAGATAGATAGATAGATAGATAGATAGATAGATAGATAGATAGATATACAGATAGATATACAGATACAGATATAATCTATATCTATATCTCTCTTATCTCTATCTATATCACTTTCTCTATCTCTCTCTATCTCTCTCTATCACTATCTCTATATCCATATCCATATCTATTTATCTATCATCTATCTCTATCTATCTATCTATCTATCTATCTATCTATCTATCTATCTATCTATCTATCTATCTATCTATCTATCTATCTATCTATCTATCTATCTATCTATCTCTATCTATCAAGAGATGGAGAGATAGATAGAGATAGATAGTTCTATTTCTATTTCTGTTTGTGTGTGTCTGTCTCTCTGTCTGTCTCTGTCTCTCTGACTCTGTCTCTGTCTCTGTCTCTCTCTCTCTCTCTCTCTCTCTCTCCATACATTCAGACACATACACACAAACACACACACACACACACACCAGTTTCTCACGCATGAGAATTCCCATTTTTAATTTGGCAACAACGAACTAATACCACAGCATGTGTTCACAACACCCATCTCAAATGAGTAATAAAATGAGTTGACTAAGTTGATTAAGTCAATAAAACTATTGGGATTGCTTCAGTAATTTTGCTTATCCAAACTCTTTCACTGTTTATAATTCTTCGTATTTCTGTCTCAACAATTTTTTTAAACGAATTACAATAATGTGGACTACTAATTCAAGAAGCAAATTAAAACGGACATAAAATGGTGATGGAGCTAGTAATTTTGGGAAATCCCTCCTCAGAAGTCTAATTATCGAAATATTTCAGCACACCCAAAATAATTGTAACATGAAAAAGATACTTCATTTATTCACTTAAATTATTTCATTCCTGCAAAAAAAAAAAAAAAAATACTGTTGGCTAGGAAGGAACATATAAATAAGTACCATTACTTCTGCAGGGAGATTTCAACTTATATTTCAGTGCATTTAACCTACTGCATTTTGGCATTCTCCAAAGAGAAAGAGTTCGCCCTTGAACCTAATTAACCCAACCTATTTTAAAACAAAGAGAGTTATTGACAACATTTTATGCCAAAACTACTCTTAAGGTTACTTTTGTTAAATCTTCTATATATGAATGGTTCTGTGTATGTATATTCTAGCATAACTCTGGAACACCTTGAGCAATTTCAACCAAACTTCGTACACAGATGACTTATTCTCTGGAAAGAACACCCCTAAAACCCTTTGGGATGTGTATTCTGTTACAATACAGCCTGTTGTGCCTTAAAATGGATTCTACTGTACAGCGCAATGGAATTGCCTTGGTAACAGCTTGCCTGGGACCCACTTTTATCTACATTTTTATAAGCACACACATACGTCCTTACCTCCCGCAACGCTCCACGATGCCTCCGTGATGCTCCAGCTGCTCGGTGGAGGTGCTGTATGCTCCATGCGTGGAAGCACCAAAGAGCTCAAATACAGATAAGGAGGGCGGGCGGGTGGGTGGGCCCTACGGAGCACCATACTGGAACGGCACCTGGTGCTCCCGGTAGGCACCGGTATGCCTGTACCGGAGCATACTCACCAACCCACCATTGACCCACTCATTTTGTCATAGAATGTCTGTTCAGATCCCAGATTGACTTAGAAAACAGGTTGCATCCTGATCTAAACCCTGAAACCTAAGCAAGATAATCATGTATACAATCAGCTTCAGTTTTTTAAAAAAATGTTGTGATACTAACTGCTTAGTTTAGAAAGTCTCCACACATACACAAACAAGGGAAACCTTCCACATCAAGTTTTTTGCTATTTCATACATAGCAATACCACTTAGACTTATCTATCACTCAACTGTGCTTTACTGCCCTCTCTCAGTGGTTTACGGAGTCAACCTATTGCCACCAACAACCTGAATACTCATTTTACTGTTTTTCTCTTCCCAAACCCCCCACATGTTGCATTTTTGCCCTCCCACAAAAACAGGGGCATGCAGAGGATTTGGGAGGCCTGCAGAGTGCTCCTGGGGGGTGGGGAGAGCAAAAACATTTTTTAAAAATTACCAGTTCAAAATCTTGGTGCGTCTTATACTCCAATGCAACTTATAGTCCGAAAAATACGGTACTCTCTAGAAACAAATACTGTGGGGGTAAGACAACCCTAACACCCCGAGGGGTGTGTGTTCAGTTAAGATACAGCCTGTTGTGCCTTCAAATGGCTTCTACTGTACTGCCGTAAAATGGCTTCTACTGTGCAGTGCATTGGAGTTGCCATGGTGATGGCTTCACAGTACTCCAGAAGGGGGCTCCTTCTGGTGCGGGGGAAAATACAACATTAGAAATTATGTTTGGTCCGGACATTTTCCCCCTGTAAATAAATAAATACCCTGGCAAGGCCGGGTTATCAGCTAGTTAAGTAAGAAAGAAAATCTAAATGAAGCCCCAATATATTTTGATTCAAGTCCATATTTCAACTATTCATGGATAGTCCTTGACTTAAGACAGGTTGCTTCATGACTGATCAAAGTTATGATGGACTCAAAAAAAAAGTTACTTTTGAACCATCCTCCAAGTTATGTCTGTCACACCACTCAATGGTCATGTGATCACATTTTGACTCCTGATAACCTGCTGGTATTTTCAAGCAATTGAAGCATCAATATTCAATATAACTTACACAAAACAAACAAACAAACATACATACAAAGAGAGAGGGGAAAGGAGAGGAAGAGAGGGAAGGAGATAGATTTAATTTGCTAATTCAGCTAGGATATATTCTTTTCTCTCTTTTTTTGCTATTTCCATGAAGGGGAGGGAAGAATTATTTCTTTCTTTCCTGTCTTAGATGTCATGATATGTGTTGATCAGCTTTAGCCTGATGAATCAGACAGCCTTAAATCAAGGGTCTATTTTGAGTTACTCATAAAATGGTAAGATGGATCAAGGTGAGCAAGTTGCAAACCAGCGACGCCCACAGAAATATTGTTCACTTAGCTGCCTTTCAAAATTGCATTTTTCAAAACTGCATTTCGAAAGCTCGACTAGCAGTCACGTTTACCAAATCAAGAAAAATGGTCCTTTCAGCAATCCACCTACATCTCTACTCTTTGTGGAGTCCTACTACTTGGCTACACGGAAGAAATGATCTTAATAGACAGCGAGTGTTGTGATATGACTTTTGGTTTCAAAAATTATCTCCATTCAGTTGAAGACCTGGTAACATGAAGAATGTTAATGCTTGGAAAAGCCTAGTTAAAAAACGTACCTTGCACACAACTCTGGTCCAGATTAGTGATGACATGATAGCACTCTTCAAATAATTGAGGGGCTCCTACAAAGATGGGGGGGTCAAACTACTTTCCAAAGCACTGAAAGACAAGAAACAATGGATGTGTTCTGACCCAGGCATCACAAAACCACGAAGCAGCCTCCTTGTTCCCCCCCCCAAAAAAAAACCCTTTTATTAAGCTAATGTGAATTCCTCTCATTCACAGCCACAAACAGTCTTTCAAAGGTGAATTTGCAACCACAGACCTTATCAGGCTTGGAGAGCTGCCAAGCCGATATCTTCCAAATGCAACGCTGTACAAGAAAATACATGGCAAAGAGTCTCTGAGAGTCACGAACAAATCTTCACACTAATTAAGCGAACTAATTGTCCTCTGCAAACTCCCCTCCCCTGTTGCTCCTCTTTATTCCCTATGGGAGGGTCCATACCTGTGACTTTACTCCTGAGTCAGCCCTTGTTCCTTAACTGTTCACTTCTCCTGGCAGTTCTTCATATACGCAAATCAGAAACAGTCTCCAGATGTTATTCTGCCCCATTGATATCCGACTCTGAAGGTAGCTGATAACTGTCGGCCCCTTCTCTGCCTCCGACACAGAGCCTTCATCAGAGCCTTCCCCAGACTCCAGGACTGGCCCATGTTCCTCCCCAACCTCCTCACTGTCTGAGTTTGCCATCTGCTCACCTGGGAGGCCACAACAGGATGGAAACTAACTAAGGAGAGAAGCAATATTGAACTAAGGAGAAATTTCCTAAGGATAAGAGCAATCAACCAACAGAATAGCTTGCCTTCAGAGGTTGTGCATGCTCCCTCACTAGCAGCTTTCAAAAAAGAGAATGGACAACAATTTGTCAGAAATGGTATAGGGTATCCTGCTTTAGCAGGGGGTTGGACTAGAAGACTCCAAGGACCTTTGAGTTCTATTATTCTATGTTCTGTTCTTCATTCCATCATTTCATATTCTATGTAGTTCCTGTGCCTCAAAGTAGCTTTTCAGAAAGAGTTCCCAGACTTCTAGGAAAATAATGGTTAAAGAGAAAAAGGTTAAACTCTCAACAGAACTTGAAAAATAATTGGGAGTCCTCCTTGGATAGCTGTGCCGTATTTCAGCTGCAAACATCTGGCCACCACAGAGGGTTTCAGTGTTCAGTTTCCCTTTGCTGATATCTAGGTAAAAGTAAATGTCCCCCTTGCACATATGTGCTAGTCATTCCTGACTCTAGGGGGTGATGCTCATCTCCATTTCAAAATCGAAGAGACAGCGCTGTCCGAAGACGTCTCTGTGGTCATGTGGCTGACATGACGAAACACTGAAGGCACATGGAACACTGTTACCTTCCCACCAAAGGTGGATCCCATTTTCCTACTTGCATTTTTACATGCTTTTGAACTGCTAAGTTGGCAGAAGCTGGGACAAGTAACGGGAGCTCACTCCGTTAACGCGGCACTAGGGATTCAAACCGCTGAACTGCCGACCTTTCTGATCGACAAGCTCAGCTTCTTAGCCACTGAGTCACCACATCCTTGGGACATGCAGATAGATATCAGCAAACAGCCATTGCCCAGTTAGGGTGAGGAGTTTGGACAGAAGATTGACAGCTCTACAGACTTCAAAAGGACTAAACGTTCTTAATTCCAAAACCTTCAGATTAATGACCAAAGGTGGCTCCCATTTTCCTACTTGCATTTTTACATGCTTTTGAACTGCTAAGTTGGCAGAAGCTGGGATAAGTAACAGGAGCTCACTTCGTTAAGCGGTGCTAGGCATTCGAACCACCAAACTGCCGACCTTCTGATCGACATGTTCAGCATCTTAGCCATTAAGCCACCACGTCCCCTTGCTGACATCTAGTGGTTGTCTACTCTTAAAGTCTAATTGTGCAATGTGTCTATCCTTGGAGAAAATTGACTTAAATATGAGCCAAGCGTCGAAGCCGACCATATTGGAAACACTTGGGACCAATCCATTGCTCATGTTTTGATCTCTCGTTCTGATAAAGTACAATAAATTTGGATTTGTTTTTTTTTTTTCTATTAATAGGGCTGCCAGCTCAGGCAGCTCTCAGCTCCTCAAAGTTTGAGATCTGGAACAGAATTGACCCATTATACAAAATGACAGGTATGATTTGTTTCCCTTGTCCATTCCAGCACGATAATGGATTATAGAATTAGGATAATCTTCTCACCATTCAAATGGATGAGCAAAGTTCCAGGGTGCTGGATCCTTTGGCTGGACACCAAATGCCAATGAGCATTTGGTTTCGCAGCTATTTTTTAATTGCATTTCGATCCGGGTTTTTTTGCTCAATGGAAAGGAAAACCAATAGGGGACATCTTGCATACAAAGAACAGGGCTTGATCGTGAAGCAGATCAGAAGATTTACAGCCAGAAGCAAAGAATTTCCGATCTTCTGACAATTCTTCAACATTCCAAAATAAAGAAAGAACTGGACAAACTATCAAACCAAGGAATCTGCACCAGTGGTGAGACATTATGGGAAATTCGGCAACATCAACATGCTGTATTCCTTCTCCCTCTTTAAAGGCTAAATTCATGTTTGTTTGTTTTTTAATAAGGGACACAAAAGAGGAAAACTTTGGAGAGAATCAATATAACTGGTTTCTATTATCTCCAAGGACTGGAAATAGGCACCTAGCATTAGAATATAGATAGATAGATAGATAGATAGATAGATAGATAGATAGATAGATAGATAGATAGATAGATAGATGATAGATGATAGATAGATAGAAATATAGATAGATAGATAGATAGATAGATAGATAGATAGATAGATAGATAGATAGATAGATAGAAAGAAATATAGATAGATAGATAGATAGATAGATAGATAGATAGATAGATAGATAGATAGATAGAAATATAGATAGATAGAAATATAGAAATATAGAAATATAGAAATATAGATAGATACATACATACAGATAGAAATATATAGATAGATAGTAATTAGATAGATAGATAGATAGATAGATAGATAGATAGATAGATAGATAGATAGATAGATAATAGAGATAGCTAGATAGATACATAGATACATACAGTAGATACATAGATACATATGGTAGATAGATAGATAGATAGATAGATAGATAGATAGATAGATAGATAGATAGATAGATAGATAGATATAGATAGAAATATAAATAGATAGATAGATAGATAGATAGATAGATAGATAGAGATAGAAATATAAATAGATAGATAGATAGATAGATAGATAGATAGATAGATAATAGA
Organism: Thamnophis elegans; assembly: GCF_009769535.1. Lineage (NCBI taxonomy): Eukaryota > Metazoa > Chordata > Lepidosauria > Squamata > Natricidae > Thamnophis > Thamnophis elegans. Next base: position 71,331,676 of record NC_045549.1, on the reverse strand, counting down.
GATAGATAGATAATAGAGATAGATAGATAGATACATAGATACATACAGTAGACACATAGATACATACGATAGATAGATAGATAGATAGATAGATAGATAGATAGATAGATAGATAGACAGACAGTAATGACTCTAGCTGAGTCCTCTCTTAATTCCTACCTCGCCTTCTATGAAAAAACAATTACTGCCAATCTGCCCTCCATTGAGGACCTGTATACTGCATGAGTGAAAAGAGGGCCGTGAAAATATTTACAGACCCCTCAAATCCTGGACATAAATTGTTTTCTCCTACCCTCCAAATGAGGCTATAGAGCACTGCACACCAAGACAACTAGACACAAGAACAGTTTCTTTTCCTGAGCACCATCATTCTGCAAAACAAATAATTCCCTCACCACTGTCAAACTATGACTATCGTTAAGTGTTGTACCTTATGGTTCTTGACGAACATATATTTTCTTTGTATGTACACTGAGATGCACCAAAGACAAATTCCTTGTGTTTCCAATCACACTTGGCCAATAACAAATCCTACTCCTCTTCTGTTCTATTCTATTCTATTCTATTCTATTCTATTCTATTCTATTCTATGAATAAAGAATATTTGAAATATCAGCTATAATTATGGCTGTATCCCATATACACAATTAAGTCTGAACATAATTGGATCTCTAGAACAATATTACTGGTTTTGGGATTTATCATGAAAATAGCTTCAGGATTAACCATTTTTTAAAGTTTCTTACAAGCTAAATATTGAACAAATGGAACAGTTGGCTTGAAAGATAGGATCTGTAGAATTTTAGGAAAGCAAAGCTGTCAGACTCTGCAACTAATTTATAGCTGACTCCCCTAAGTTTAAATACCGAAACCGCAGGCTCATGGAGTTGCTATTCCTTTATTGTTTATATTGGCAAATTCCAAATTAATTGTTCATCACTATAAAAACAGATGCATCAAGGAAACAGAATCTCAGGAGGCAGTCAGGCTCCCTAACGCATCTTACAAGCCTATGCAGTTGACATAATGGTTTTCTATTAGCTTTTTCTCTGGAATCTGTCATGTGTTTTAATGTACACTTCTTAGAGGATGTCAAGAATAAAAATAAATGTGTCTATTCCTGCCTCCACATCTTGAAACTTGGTTTTCCCTTTATGGTTCATTTAACACCAGGCCATTTCATATTTATGTTATTACTACATTTTTATATGAGTCTCTGTCTCTGTCTCTGTCTCTCTCTGTCTCTGTCTCTGTCTCTCTGTCTCTCTGTCTCTCTGTCTCTGTCTCTGTCTCTGTCTCTGTCTGTCTCTGTCTCTGTCTCTGTCTCTGTCTCTGTCTCTGTCTCTGTCTCTCTCTGTCTCTCTCTCTGTCTCTCTCTCTGTCTCTCTCTCTCTCTCTCTCTCTGTCTCTCTCTCTCTCTGTCTCTCTCTCTCTCTCTCTCTCTCTCTCTCTCTTCTTGAAGTTGAGGGTTCCCAAGGATTGATACTGATTTGATGGCACATAATCCATCAATCACCCACTCAATTTTATTTTCATTAAGTTGATTAACATAGCATAAGATGATAGGATAGGATAGAATGGAATAGAATAGAATAGAATAGAATTAGGATGAATAATTCATCCTAATTCCTCATAGGATGGGATAGGATGGGATAGGATAGGATGGGACAGGACTGGACAAGACAAGAGAAGATGAGAGACAACAAGAGACAATAAGACACAAGACAAATCTTTATATATTTAGACCATTTTGAATGTATAGCAGAAAAGAGAGTCTTGAGATTTAACAAGATTGATACTATAAGGTACAAATATACATATTTTGCTTCAGATACCATGAAGCCTCATCCCAAAAGGTAACAAAAAGAGATCATTGAGAGAATAGAGGATAAGCAGTGCTTATAGGCTAGGTCCTGGATAGAAGGAACTGAACTTCCAATAATTTTTTTCTGCTGTCCTCACCACTCTCTCCACAGCCTTCCTGTCCAAAACAGTAATACCTGCATATCATACACTAATACAATACGATAGTATGCTTTCGATCATCCCTCTATAGAAATTGGTAAGGGCATGGAAAGGAAAATGAGCTCTTCTCATATAATGCAAATTAATTAGCAGATTAATCTTGTATGCATTTTGTTCATTTTCCTTGTATATCCATCCATTTGAGCATATCAATCTTTTAACAATGAGAACAGGGATTGCAAAAACCCGAGAAGTAAAAGCGTTTATAATTCAGTTAATCTGTTGCTTCAGGGAGTAAACATGGATTTGCAGCTGCATTTCTTTCTTCAATCAGTACTTTTGTCATAACCTCAGAGCTGCGTGCATCAAAAGAGAATTGAAAAGAGGTGCAGGTACTTGTGTAGAAATAAAATCCTACTAATGATCTATTGAGAAAGGGGAAGAATGAGTTTGAAGGTGTATATATTTGAGTGTTTGTGCCAGTGGCGGGATTCATTTTGTTTTTACTACTGGTTCTGTGGGCATGGCTTGGTGGGCATGGCTTGGCTTGGTGGGTGTGGTTTGGAGGGCAATGCAGGGAAAGGATACTGCAAAATCCACATTTCCTCCCGATCAGCTGGGACTCGGGAGGAAGGGAATAGATGTGGGCAGGGCCAGTCAGAGCTGGTATTTACCAGTTCTCTGAACTACTCCAAATTTCCACTAACAGTTCTCCAGAACTGGTCAGAACCTGCCTGAATACCACCTTTGGTTTGTGTGTCTCCTAACTTCTCTGAAATATTAATTTCAAAACTAATATTCTCCTTCTCATTTAAGGTTATTTCCAGCATTTGACTTTGCTTTTTCACGATATTAAATTAATAAAGTGCAATTTGCACACACAGCAAAGGGGAAAATTTCATTTTTCTATGTGCAATGGGATGCAGAGGGGAAAAAAAGAACTGATTTATCCTTTGTCCAGGACAATTTAATTCATTTCTCACAATGATAGGTAAAATGGCTGGATCATCTTATTTTTTCTCCCAAAGAATTATAAATAGTTAATGGACATCCTTGCAACGAAAGCAATTAAAAAAAAACCCCACAGGCAGAAATGAGTATTTTATAAGATTGTTCCAAACATCTATTATGGCTTTTGCAGTATACTTCGATAAGTGGAATCTGTAAATAAACCATATTGGAATTACCAAATTTGAAAATGTATCATTTATATATGCATAATACCGACTACGTTAATTGATTTGTTTTCCAGACACAGTTGTCCATGACAGCTTATGTGTGTGTGTATGTATTTATTATTAGTTATTAGTTATTAGTTATTAGTTATTAGTTATTAGTTATTAGCTATTAGCTATTAGCTATTAGCTATTAGCTATTAGCTATCAGCAATCAGCTATCAGCTATCAGCTATCAGCTATCAGCTATCAGCTATCAGCTATCAGCTATCAGCTATCAGCTATCAGTTATCAGTTATCAATTATCAGTTATTAGTTATTAGTTACATTCATACTCGTACTCAGTTTATGTATGTTTATATGTTTATGTTTGTGTTTGTGTTTGTGTTTATGTTTGTATGTTTATGTTTGTATGTTTATGTTTGTATGTTTATGTTTGTATGTGTATGTGTGTGTGTGTGTTTTTGTTTGTGTTTGCGTTTGCGTTTGCGTGTTTGTGTTTGTGTTTGTGTTTGTGTAGGTTTATGTTTATGTTTATGTTTATGTTTATGTTTATGTTTATGTTTATGTTTATGTTTATGTTTATGTTTATGTTTATGTTTATGTTTATGTTTATGTTTATGTTTATGTTTATGTTTATGTTTATGTTTATGTTTATGTTTATGTTTATGTTTATGTTTATGTTTATGTTTATGTTTATGTTTATGTTTATGTTTATGTTTATGTTTATGTTTATGTTTATGTTTATGTTTATGTTTATGTTTATGTTTATGTTTATGTTTATGTTTATGTTTATGTTTATGTTTATGTTTATGTTTATGTTTATGTTTATGTTTATGTTTATGTTTATGTTTATGTTTATGTTTATGTTTGCAGGTAGGGACACGGTGGCTCAATGGTTAAGACACTCAGCTTGTTGATTAATTATTTATTAATTAAACTAATTATTATTATATACTTTATTGATTAAACATTAAACTCAGCCAGTATATGATGATGACGATGATGATGATGATGATGAAGAAGAAGAAGAAGAAGAAGAAAGAGGAGGAGGGGGAGGAGGGGGAGGAGGAGAAGGAGGAGGAGGAGGGGGGAGGGGGAGGGGAGGGGGGAAGGGGGAGGGGGAGGAGGAGGAGGAGGAGGAGGAGGACAACGACATTGGCAGCAACCTGTATCAACCATTAGCACCAGTCAATTACATTTGTGACACATTTTTAAAATGTGAGCTTCATGTTTAATGAATAAAACTGATAGTACAACCCTAAAAGTTTGAATACATTCCTTGTGTAATGGTTTTGATTGACTTATTTTCAATGGCTAGAAGTTTGCACAGTCCTGTCTGCCCCCCCAAAGTGACAAATATAATTGGTATGTTCTGACCATGTTCTTCACTTAGCACATATCATTCAGGAGAGGAAGGGGTCAAATAGCAAAAGCCTGTTTTTGATTTCCTACTTCTTGGAGGAAAAATACCCCATGAATACTGAATTTTACCATCAGGATATCTCAAAGTTTAAACTGAGAAAGGTTGCGAGAGGCTGTATCATATGATCCATGCACTCATTTGACTGGTTGGCAGAAGAGTGGCGCGGTGGCCTGGAGGTGGAGCTCTTGCTTCACAATCAGGAGGCTGTGAGTTCAATCCTAGGTAGAGGTAGATATTTCTCTCTCTGGGCAGGATGAGAATATATCTGCTGAACAAAACTCTGCATTGGCAACAGGGAAGGGCATCCGGCCAATAAACACCCAGCTCCATTCAGTTGTCCAGACTCCTCCCCAAAAGGGATGATGGGGGTCATTAAAAGAAGATGATGATTTGATTGGTTGGCAGAAGAAAACAATCAAAACCCATGCCATGCAATCAAATGATGCTCTATATCAGTTCCCATTCTAGAGTTAAGTGGGCAGGATATTTGGCAACGTACATTCAAGTGTTAACCATGCCATCACATATAGACAGTATTAGTAAATGTGCTTAAACAGAGTATATGGGGGAAAGCTTATAGCTGTTACTCTTTGAAGAGTCTTCATCCACCTAGCTAATGAAACCATCTACATTTGTTTGAGTTTCTTATTTCTTAGGAAAAAAACCAACCAATTTGCTTTGAAACATCTCAGTGTCCCATTCATTACTCTTTTTAATACAGTATTTCAGATTTAGACACCGTACTAACAAAGGTTGTAACTTTGCTTAGAGTTGTCTAAGAGTAGGTTGTATTATAATCTTCATTTTTTCCCAGTAGCATCCATACTTCCTTCCGTATCTGTCTATGTCATCTAATGGTAGGTCAACTAAATTTAATAAAAATATTTAAAAAAAACAATTTAATTTGCTTTTAATACAAATATTTCATCATTCATTAAACAGTGTGTTGTCTGAGTACAAAAAAATTGTGTCATAATAGTTAAAGCTTTCCACCATATTCATTATGTATATCCATTCTTATTTTACTGCTAATACTTTAAACTTGACATATCTACTGTTATAACATTTCTCTTCTTAACTTATTTAATTGTATAATACTTTGCTTTCATAATTATTCTCTAACCATTGATAAAATAACTCCCATATGTTATAATAATCAGATTCTTCCTTCCTTTTAATTGCAAGTGTTAATCTATTCATTTCTACACATTCTAATATTTTCTTAGTCACACTTTTATCTGTATGGATCTCTTCACTCTTCCAACTTTGTGCAAATGCAATTCTAGCTGCAGTTATTACACGGATAATCAAATATACATTTTCTTTGCTCCATTTTTCTGAATAAGATACCCAACAAGAACAGTTCAGGTTTCAGATCAACATGTTGCTGCATCATCTTCTCCAACCACATTTGGATTTTTGCCCAATGTTTTATTATTGCTTCTACACATGTCCACCACATATGATAATATGACCCCTTATTAAATAAGTCATCCAGGGCTAGTACCCATTGAAATAGTTCTACAATCTCATATATCTTTTTGTGGGTATAGGAGAATGTTTGACTCACTCTATTTCTACAGAATTTCGACCTGTTCTTTTTTTGCGGAAAGCAGCTAAAGGAGTTTGCTGCATCACTTTTGGAAGAGGCATCCTTGAATGTTCTGAGATCTCAGCCCGATATAATTTTCTGGAGACTGTTCACTTAACTATTTGCTAAGGTCGTGAGCTCTGGACAGTTATCTAAGTTAAGCATGTCTTGGTAATTGCTACACCACCTTTTCCAAGTCATTTGGCAGTGGTATGTGTCAGTATTTTTCATCATATTTCGGGAATATCTGAAAACCCACTAAAAAGACTCATCTTAGAAAGCATCAACAGGATCATTGCAACTTCAAATTTTAACAGCATTCTCCCAGATTGGGAACCAATCTCGTATTTCTGTCAGCACAAGAGCTGACTGAATAGGAATAAAATTGCCTTCGGAGAAATCTTCTTCCTTCTTTTAATTTGTAATCCAAAGCATGATTTATGTTGGTAACATCTAAGGGCGTAGGTGAATTTCTCTGTCTGCTTCGATGGACCATTCCTCCTCTTATTCCCAGTCTCCGGGGGGTCCTTCAAAACAGGGTTATTCTTATTTTCTCTATCACTGACACTCATGGCAAAGAGAAACAAAGATATAAAAACTTCAAACTTCTTTAGTTGGAGTTCTCAAAACTTAGAAATCCCTATCTGGATAGTGCAGCTGGAGGATTTTCATGAATGTGGCACACTGATTGTTCATTGACCCAAACACAGGTAGTTGAGAGAGAATAGAATAGAATAGAATAGCGTGCAGTGGGGTGGGGTGGAGTGGAGTGGAGTGGATTGGAGTGGAGTGGGGTAGGGTAGGGTAGGGTAGGGTCAGGTAGAATAGGGTAGGATAGGATAGGGTTGAGCAGAGTAGAAGAGAGTAGGGTAGGGTAGGGTGGAGTGGAATGGAATGGAATGGAATGAAGGTCTTCTGGTCCAACTCCCTGCTCAGGCAGAAAACCCTACACCACTTCAGACAAATAGTTATCCAATCTCTTCTTAAAAACTTCCAATGTTGGAGCATTTACAACTTGGAGGCCAGTTGTTCCACTAATTACTTGTTCTAACTGTCAGGAAATTTCTTCTTAGTTTTAAGTTGCTTCTCTCCTTGATCTATCATCTATCTATCTATTTATCTCTATCTATCATCTATCTATCATCTATCTATCTATCTATCTATCTATCTATCTATCTATCTATCTATCTATCTATCTATCTATCTATCCAATTATCCTGCGGCAGATGTTCAGCGGAATTACCTCAGTTTAGAGAGACTGATCTATTGCTTCTCTTTTTGTTGTTGTTGTTGTTGTTGTTAGTTGCAAAGTCACACCACACCTACTGCTTTGGTGACTCCATCCAGCTACCTCATTCTCTGACATCCCCTTCTTCTTTTGCCCTCAATCTTTCCCAGTATTAGGCTCTTCTCCAGTGAGTCCTTCCTTCTTATTTGGTGGTCAAGTATTTAAGTTTCATCTTCAGGATCTGGCCTTCTAAAGAGCAGTCAGGGTTGATCTCCTCTAGGACTGACCAGTTTGATCGACTTGCAGTCCAAGGGACTCACAGGAATCCTCTTCAGCCACCATAGTTCTGGCACTCAGTCTTCCATATGGTCCAACTGTCACAGCCATACATTGCAACTGGGAAAACACAGCCTTGATTATATGCACTTTTGTTGGCAGGGTGATATCTCTGCTTTTTAATATGCTGCCTTGATTCTCCATAGCTTTCCTCCCCAGGAGCAAGTGTCTTTTAATTTCTTGGCTGAGTCACATCCAAAATCATGTTTCATGAAGCGATATGAGGGAATCTCTATCCTTTTACACTCTCAAAATTTTGAGCCTCAAGATTGATTTGTGCCTTGAATTCTACTTCAGAAAGGAAGTCAGTTACAAAAACTTTGAGAAACTCTTGTTCACACCTTAATCAATTGTTGATATGATCACAGCAGATGGATGTTCATGAGTTACCTACGCATTTTCTGAAGATGCACAGTAGGAATTTTCATGTCCTAAGTTTAGTTTCTTTTTGCTTGAAGATCAGTAAAAGGTTCTTCTAATATTCTGGACCTCTGCTGGCAATCTATCAGAGGTCATTCTCATAGATTATAGAAAGAACATGGATCAGTTGAGTTTATTTTAACTTAAGGCCACAAGAGTAGTTGGCATGAAAGATAAAACCTAGTTATTCCTGAGGTAACTTCAGGCTTTAAGCACTGAGGTTATTACTGGTCATTCTGACCATTATGTACTCATATGGCTATAACTAATTAGTTGGTCATGCCAATCTCCCATTATAGCAGTTGTGATATCAAAAAAATATACTGAATTTTATGTACCAAACTACTACTAAATCTCATATACTAAATCTTAGGTTATAGCAATAGCAATAGCAGTTAGACTTATATACCGCTTCATAGGGCCTTCAGCCCTCTCTAAGCGGTTTACAGAGTTAGCATATTGCCCCCAACAACAATCCGGGTCCTCATTTTACCCACCTCGGAAGGATGGAAGGCTGAGACAACCCTGAGCCGGTGAAATTTGAACAGCCGAACTGCAGAACTGCAGTCAGCTGAAGCACCCTGCAGTGCTGCATTTAACCACTGCACCACCTCGGTTCTTTGGGGGGGGGGAAGCACCTTTGAGGTTGTCTCAAAGGTGCTTCCCCCCCCCCAAAGAACAGCTGGATTGTTTTTCTAGAAGAAGGAGGAGGAGGAGGAGGAGGAGAGTGGGAGGGTGAGGAAGAAAGGAGGAGGAAGGGGAGGAATAAGGAATAAGAGGAAGAAAAAAGGAGGAGGAAGAGGAAGAGGAGAAAAAAAAGAAGAGGAAGGAGGAGGAGGAGGAAAAGAAGGAAGAAGGAGGAAGAAGAAGGAAAAGTACTACTACTACTACTACTAGTAGTAGTAGTAGTAGTAGTAGTAGTAGTAGTTTTGCTTCTCATCCAAAAAGCTTCATCGGTTATTACTGGATGGTGGGGGATGGAAGGATAGGTTGTAACAGGATGGTAATGGTTGGGGGGGGGAGGGAAGGGAAATAAAAGAATTGTATTTCTTTGCAGTCATCTGGTCATTAGCACTCTCTCTGAGAGCCATTGAGGCCACTTGGGGGTTTATCTGTACCCTCGGTGCAAATGATTGCAAAATCTTCTTAGAACTGCTGAAAGGACTGTGTTGAAGACAGGAAATAGGTGGTATTGCAGTGGTGGGATACGGCCGGTATGCCCTGATACGGGTGTATTGGTGCCTGCCGGGAGCACCGGGTACCGTTCTGGTATGGTGCTCCGGAGGGCCCACCTGCCCACCCACCCTCCTTACCTGTATTTGACCTGATCGAGGCTAACATGCACGGGGCATACAGTGCCTGCGTGATGCTCCGCTGAGCAGCTGGAGCATTGCAGAGCATCGCAGGCAGTAAGTATACATGCACACGCTGCATGTGTGCATGTGGTGGACGCCTGGTCCCATTGCACCATACCGGTTGCACCGGGATCCAGAACCCACCATTGTGGTGTTGAGAGAGTGCAGCTCAATTCTAACACAATGGACTCTTTTACCCCCTTTTCAAACCAATGATCCTCTCTATCCAAAATGTGGACTTTGCTGTCTTCAAAAGAATGACCTTTGTTTCTTGGTCTGCTGAATCTTGTGCTGATGGGCTTGTTCTCCTATGTTGTGCCATGAATTTGGCAAGTGGTTGTTAATTAAATGAAATCCTAGGTTGGAACATTTTCAAGTGCTATCACGGTTCTCCAAGGCCCGGCCTCTCCTCCTTACCCAAGAAAGTAAAGACTCTTGAAACTTGGCATTTCAAAAGGAAACTTTCATTGAACAGATGTGATAGGTGCTATGAAAGCAAAGCAGGATCTGAGGGCCCTCACGCAATACAGTTAGAATAAAAGGAATTAGAAACCCCTCCCAGCAGTCCAGCCAATCCGCAGGTGTGAAGATGCTACGTTGCTCTGAGAAAGCGATAGAACTTTCTCAGGATCTTCTGCCACGAGCGATGCAACCCACATGGGCCTCCCTCCCCTTACATTCCCCAAATGTAAAGAAAGAAAATGCCTGAGCACCTAGGCACCAGGCCAGTGGTGGGTTTCAAAAATTGTTCGAACCTACTCTGTGGGTGTGGCCTCCTTTGTGGGAGTGGCTTGCCGCCCATGTGACTGGGTGGGAGTGGCTTGCCGCCCATATGACCGGATATGAAGATGCCGATGACACTTGTCAGAACCACCTTAAATTACCTCACACACAGCACTGGCATGCATAAGAATAGGATGAAAACTTGTTTTTTAAAAGGCATCTTTGGTTTGCGTTAAAACAACTTCAACACACACAATGTTCTGATTGCACCACAAACGCAGTAGTCATCCTTACCTTTCACAGAGGCACTGAGTTTTATAAATAGGAGCATGATAGTGTAGAATAATCATATCCATGGACCAGTGGTGGGTATCAAAAAAATTTGGAACCTCTTCTGTAGGTGTGGCCTGCTTTCCGGGTCCACTGGTGGAACCTCTTCTAACCGGTTCGGTATATTTGACGAACCGGTTCTACTGAATAGGTGCGAACTGGTAGGAACCCACCTCTGCACCAGGCTAAAGGTTATAAATCAATAGACTGCATGATACGAGAGACATAGGAGAGAAAGGGGTGAAGTAGAAATGTAACTATGGGTCCCTTCCTTCCCCTGAAGAATAGCAGATTCACAGATCTGACAGGTTCCGAGCAATTCCAATTCTGGAATACCTCAAATAACGAACGTTTCTTTAATCGTTTCGCCAATTTCTCACTCTTAAGTACGGTGCATAGCCAGTTTCAATCACATTGACTGAAAAAAAATAGATTTTTGCCTCAGGAGAGGCTAATTTGCTCAACATTTTAAAGAAACTAGGTGTTTGCATTCCAAAGTAGAAGAGATTATCTGGACTCCCTTGTTTTTGAGATTCAGACATAGGCATGGAAGCGAAATGGCAAAATTACTCTGATGGGTGTTGTCAGAGTTCCAAATAGCACCCAAAAGTAAATCAGAGTCCAAGGCAAAGTATTGCTCAAAGTCCCAATTTATTAAGAGAGCCATGTTGGCACATCTGGGAAAACCCAAATCTGAAAACTTCCCTGTTTTCCTCACCTAGCTGAAAGTTCAAGATCTTTCCCCCACACCCACAAGCCCATCCCATGGTCCAATCTCCCACTGCCATGCTGGCAGTTACACCCATCCAGTTCCGGTGAAGTGCAGAGACAAAGGATGACCTTGGCTTTCTAGAAAGAATGTTGTTATGGCTACATAGCATCTAACTCCGTACAATCCCCTCTCCCATTTTCCACAGTAGAAAATGCATAGTAGAATAATAGAAAGTGTGGCAGGCCAAAGATCCAAAAGAAAAGATGGCTGCAGGCCTGACAGGTGTTTCTGCCTCAGTAGAGGCTAATTTTGTCAACATTTTTTTAAAAAAAGCTAGGTATTTGCATTCCAAAGTAGAAGAGATTATCCAGACTCCCTTGTTGTTGAGATTCAGACATAGGCACGGAACTGAAATGGCATGGTTCCTCTGATGGATGTGTTGTGACTTGATCGGGAATGAAGAAATGTCTCCTGTATCTCTAAGCAGCATTCAGTGCCATCAGTTGTCAGCATTCCAAATATCATGCAGAATTAAATCAGAGTCCAAGGCAGAGCTATCCTTAAAGTTCCAATTTAATAAGACAGACATGTTGGCATCGTGCTATGGAATCCCAATTCTGGATGTTACATCGGATTCCCACCCAGTTGAAAGTTCATGACCTTGTCCCCACACCCACAAATCCATCACATGGTCCAATCTTCTTCTTCCACGCTGGCATCTCCACCCAGCTGCTTCCGGTCAGGTGCCAAGGTGCGGAGACAAAAGATGACCTTGGGCTTCTAGAAAAGAATGACAACAACACATTCCACATTTCTACTCCTTTCTATTCCCCCCTCCCAACTACTACACTAATAAAACAGCATAATGAAATAAGAGAGAGTGTGGCAGGCCAAAGATCTTAAAAGGGATATAACTGCAGGCCTGACATCAGTCATGATACCTTTCTGGAAAGGATGCTAGTGTAGAAATATGATATCAATACTGGCAATTTTACAGCCTTTGGGAAAAACATTGGATACTCTTCCTACTCTCCTAGGCTTCCCAAAAGCACAAAGCCGACTCCTCGTCCCAATAAAACCCCTTTTATTTAGTTTAAAGTGAATTCGTTTGCAGCAAAGTCTCGGCCAACAATCTTTGAAGAGATTTCACAACTACAGGCTTTTATCGGGCTTGGAGAGCTGCCAGGCTGATATCTTCCAAACGCCACTCTGTAGTAGACAATACTTGGAAAGAAGTCAAGAAGAGACCTTCACTCTAATGAATTGAACTAATTGTCTCCTGCAAACTCCCCTCCCCTTTCACTTCTCTTTATTCCCTATAGAGCCGGCACAGTGGTTAGAGTGCAGTACTGCAGACCACTTCAGCTGACTGCTATCTGCAGTTCGGCGGTTCAAATCTCACTGGCTCAAGGTTGACTCAGCCTTCCATCCTTCCGAGGTGGGTAAAATGAGGACCCAGACTGTGGGGGTGATATGCTGACTCTGTAAACTGCTTAGAGAGGGCTGAAAGCCCTATGAAGTGGTATATAAGTCTAACTGCTATTGCTATTGCTATGGGAGGGGCCATTCAGCATCCCTTCATGCCTTTACTCTTGAGTTGGCCCTTGCTCATTAACTGTTCCCTTCTCCTGGCAGCTCTGCTCATGTGCACATCAGGACAAGGCTCCAGCTGTTCATCTGCCTCACTGATGTCTGACTCCGAAGGCAGCTGATAACTGTCAGACGGCTCTGGCCCCCTCTCTGCCTCCGACACAGAGCCCTCATCAGAGCCTTCCCCAGACTCCAGGACTGGCCCAGGTTCCTCCCCAACTTCCCCACTGTTGGAATTTGATTCATTGTTCTCCCCGACAAGAAATGAGACGAGAAAAATCTAGCAGAACACAAATAAATTAAAGCAGTGAAATTGTTCTTATTAGCCATTCCTAGACACTAAGCAGATAAGGAAAAATGTTCATATTATTATTAATATATGATTGATGATACTTTTATTATATCTTGATGCTAAAAATAATTAAGCTTTTATCCAGAATCTTGGATTATAACAGACTACTGTCTCAAATCGGCGTGATTTCAAAAAAGTTGCCTCGTAAACGCTGCCTGAGGAGGTTGATTAAAGTTTAAATGCACTTAATCAATGTGAGAACTGAGTGCATTAGAAGCAGACCTCCTCTGAAGTTCCTTAGCACTGATAAATCAATACGTATTTCATCAATATAGTAAAAAAAAGACTATGAACTGATAGGTAACATATGCAAAAAAGATTCATTCATTTTCAGGAAACTAATATAATATATTGATTTTTTTTAAAAAAATTAAGCCAAAATGTTCAGCAGTCAGCTATATATTATAAAATGAAGCAAAATCTTTTTTAAAAAGCCATTTTTCAGCATCTTTTTTATTTTTTAATCCTGAACATCCTTTCTGTTGTCAGCATTCCTGGATAATGTTTACTGGTGCTTTATTTACTTACTAGCTGATAATCCAGCGCTGCCTGGCTATTTATTTATCTCAATCCTCCTTCCATGAATACTGCCACAATTTCTAATGTTGGATATTGCCCCTTACCAGAGGGAGCCCCCTTGTGGAGTGCTATGAAGCTGTTATCATGACAACTTCACTGCGTTGTACAGTAGAAGCCATTTTAAGGCAGTACGGTAGAATCCATTTGAAGGAACAACAGGCTGTATCTTAACAGAACATACACCCCGAGGGGTGTTAGGGGTGTCTTACCCCCACAGTATTTGTTTCCAGAGAGTATCGTATTTTTCGGACTATAAGATGCACCGGAGTGTAAGACGTACCAAGATTTGGAAGACGTAATTTGTTTTTAAAAAAGATTTTTGCCCGCCCTGGCCCCCAGGAGCACTCTGCGGGCCTCCCAAACTCTCTGCATGCCCTGTTTTTGTGGGAGGGCAAAAATGTGATATGTGGGGGGTTTGGGAAGTGAAAAACAGTAAAATGAGGATTCAGGTGGTTGGTGGCAATAGGTTGACTCCGTAAACCACTGAGAGAGGGCAGTAAAGCACAGTTAAGTGATAGATAAGTCTAGGTGATATTGCTATGTATGAAATAGCAAAAACTTGATGTGGAAGGTTTCCCTTGTTTGTGTATGTGTGGAGACTTTCTGGACTAAGCAGTTAGTATCATAACATTTTTTTTTTAAAAAAGAGGCTGATCGTATACATGATTATCTTGCTTAAGTTTCAGGGTTTATATAAGGATGCGACCTATTTTCTAAGTCAATCTGGGATCAGAACAGACATTCTATGATAAAGTGAGTGGGTCAGTGGTGGGTTGCAGGCAGTACGCCCCAGTACAGGCATACCGGTGCCTGCTGGAACACCAGGTACCGTTCCGGTACAGTGCTCCGGAGAGACCACCCACCCGCCTGCCCTCCTTATTTGTATTTGTGCTCTTCAGCGCTTCCGCATACGGAGCCTGTGTGATGGAGCATACAGCCTGCATATGGAGCATACGGAGCCTGCCTGATGCTCCACTGAGCAGCTGGAGCATTGCGGAGGAGTCACGGAGCGTCACAAGAGGTAAGGATGCGTGTGCGCGCTGCGCATGTGCGTGCTACACACGTTCATGTTGTGGACACTGGGCACAATTGCACCGTACCGCAACCAGGATCCGGAACCCACCACTGGAGTGGGTATACATTTTGCTTGAAGGACTTCTATTGATGGCCAGTTTCAGAAGTGGGTTGCTCCCGGTTCTGCCCAGTTCTGGCAGTGGATGTGGCTGGAGGCTCCGTCCACCTGCCCGGACACTTTTGTGCATGCACAGAAGTGGCACGCGCACGAGCAAAAGTGAACCAGTAGTGCCGGGATTTGCAACCCACTACTGGTCTGTTTCATTTTTTGATTATGTGGGTTTCTGAAAGTTCTACCATACTTTGTTGAGAGGTTACAAGGCATCATAATCATTAGAAACCTCCTTCCCTTGTAGGTAACTCTACTCACCTGTGTATAAATCTTTGTTGTGAAATATCTTGAAAACTCTAGCCAACCAGCAACTTTATCACCTGTTTTCTAATTTATCCCAATCAAAATATGTAAAATAAACATATTTTATCTTGGAGGTTGATATTGTCCCAAAATTTGTGGACCAGTGTTATTGAAGCCTACTCTGTCCTCTGCTCTGAGTTTTTTTTTTTTTTAGAAATATACTTTTTTTATTTTCCATTTTCATAACATATAATCACATGTATACTATTACATAGCCAGTATCCTATTGTATTAAGTAGTAATTACATCAGTTCCTCTTGCCATCAACGCCCAGAAAGATAAAAACCCATTATTAGCTCTTCTGCTCTCCATACACCTCTTTCTTCTACCTCTCTCCTACCTCCTTTCTTCCCTCCATCATCCTTTCTTACTCCACTTCCCCTTCCTATCTCCTTCTCCTCTCTCTGCATTCCACTCCTCCTTATCCTCCTCATCTTGCCCTCTTACCCTCTCTCCTATCCCTCTCTTCCCATCTTTCTTCTCACCTCTGTTTCCCAGTCTTCCTCTCATTCACTTGGTGTATTTCAGCTTCTGAGCAAACTCCAATCTATGTTTCTGATTTTGTGTTCTTTTGGTCTGTTGTACGGTTGCCTGCTTTATGTTTTCTTGCATCTTTGTGGCAAGTCTTTCAGAGTTTGTTGCAGAAATCAAATTCAGAAAGCACACAAAGGAAACTGATTCAGCAGGATTCATTAACTTCTCTTTATATAAAATAGAACACATGAGACATATGTACAATACCAAGAGTGGCTCTTCCAACACGGTAGAGAGGAAAGATTGGTTTCAGTTCAGAGCTCAGACTAGGTTGCAGCTTTAGCGCAGACTCAAAGCTACAGAGCTAAGCCACACCCAGGCTCCAAAGTGTTCCAGCTCCCATTGGAATATACTCTGACAAAGTCTTGTGGTTTTTAAATCTGCTTCTAATTCTTGGATATAATTATTGTATATTGGAATGCTGCTTAATTTCCTTTGGTGGCCTACAAAATGTTGAATCTCCAGCCACTGCCGTTTAGTGGCCTCTGCTTGCAGGAAGCTATCCTGAAGAGTACAGGGAACATTGCATTTTGGGAGAGTCACACATAGAGGTTCTGATGTTAACAGCCAAGGAAACATTCTCTCTCTCTCTCTCTCTCTCTCTCTCTCTCTCTCCCTCCCTCCCTCCCTCCCTCCCTCCTTCTTTCTTTCCTTCCTTCCTTCCTTCCTTCCTTCTTTCTTTCTTTCTTTCTTTCTTTCTTCAATTAACAGAGTTGGAAGAAACCTTGTAGGACATTTAGTCCAATCCCCCCTGCCCAAGCAGACCCTACACCATTTCTGATAGATGGCAGTCTAGTCTTTTCTTGAAAGCTTCTAGGGACGAAGCTCCTACAACTTCTTAAGGCAACTTCTGTTCCATGGGTGGATTGTTCTCACTGTCAGAAAAGTTCTCCTTATTTCTAGGTTGAATCTCTCCTTGTTCAGTTTCCATCCATTATTCTTTGTTGGGCCTTCGGATGCTTTGGAAAATAGCTTGACCCCCTCTTCTCTGTGGCAACCCCTCAAATATTGGAAGACTGCTATCATGTCTCCCCTGGTCCTTCTCTTCACTAGACTAGCCATGCCCAGTTCTCGCAACTGTTCATTGTATGCCTCCAATCTGCTAATCATCTTGGTTGCTCTTCTCTGCACTTTCTAGAGTCCCAATATCCTTTTTATAGTGTGGTGACCAAAACTGGATTCTGTATACCAAGTGTGGTCTTACTGAGGCTTTAAGAGTGGTATTAGGGCCTTGCTTCAATGCTTTTCACCAGAAAAGAAAGTCAATATGGTATAAATTTATATCCTCCTACCCCTCCTTCAAGTGCCAGTTGTATATGGTGCACTGTTCCATGGCATCTTCCATCTTTCATAATCTTAAGAGAGCAATTCGGTATTTCAAAGACAGCTTGTCAGATCCAGCTGTCAAGACTGTGTGATATCTTTATTACCTTCCTATCTGCTTTCCACAGTCGATTAGAACTTGTGATCTAAACTAACTTCTCTGTGATATTTTTTTCCTTTTGTCTGCCTTAAGCACCAAGAGTCCCAAAATAAACTCAAATATGCTGTCGAGGACGACGAAACATATTTTAAAAACATGTTCAATTAATAGAATTTCTAAAACCAGACCTATCTCCATTCAAATGTTCAGGAAAAAAAATAGAAAGTACAAATTAAAATATGCCTTAGCATCGGGATCTAAAAAAAATGTCAGTTTTAAACATGGAAACACCTGTATGCTTTATTTTATGCCTGCTGTTAACAGCTTTATTAGCAATCATTTTAGACAATTGGAAAATCAATACATATTATTTAGCATTTACAATCCCACCAACGAAGCTTTTTGCAGTGAGGCAGCCTGTACCTGTGATATATTTATGAAGATGAAAAAACAAAAACACTGAAGCTTTCAAGAAATGGACCACAATGGAGTCATATTCCTATAGAAATTATATTCCTATAAAAAGATATCATAAGAGAGAGAGAGAGAGAGAGGGAGGGAGGGAGGGAGGGAGGGAGGGAGAGAGAGAGAGAGAGAGAGAGAGAGAGAGAGAGAGAGAGAGAGAGAGAGAGAGAGAGAAGATTAGTACTAGGAATATAAACTAACTTCTTTGTGATTGTGCCTTTTTCCCCTTCACACCTTTCCTTCCTTCCTTCCTCCCTCTTTCCCTCCCTTCCCCTTTTTCCTCCTTCTCCCCATTTTCCTTCCTTCCTCCCACTCTCCCCCTTTTTTCCTTCCTTCTCTCCCTCCCAATTTTTCCTTCATTTCTTCTTCCTTCCTTCCTTCCTTCCTTCCTTCCTTCCTTCCTTCCTTCCTTCCTTCCCCATTCTTTTATACACACACTCCATAAACACACATACACATTAATATATCAATAAAACCTAAACCACCTAAAGAACATAGTTTAGTTTTTTTTGTTTTCATATTTTCATTTTAATATTCATTGATAGATTGCATAAATCATACTATTCACTACTTTTTGTGAAACTATGTACCTTTCATATTAACAGGCCTAATTTAAAGTTACTTTAAGAGAGGAGAACTTAGAAAGGGAATACCAATCAAAGAGGACATTGTTGGAGAGATATCTGGAGCTGGAGTTACTAAATTCTCATTAGACGTACTTTCTTTAAGTAGGCTTCAAGTATGCATTATTTAACACAAAAACGTCTACAAATGGAAGACATCAGTTGCTTAACTTAGATGCATTCAATCAATATGAAAATCAAAGTGCCCTCCTCCTCCTCTTTCTCATATTTTTCTCTTTTTTCCCTTTCTTTTTTGTTATTTTATTCATAAACATTTTGAATACAGTGCATTGTCAGTGTATATCATTTACAAGAGAGAAATAAAGAAATTGTATATACTGTATCTATCTATTTATCTATCTATCTATCTAGCCATCCATCCATCCATATCTTTCTATCTATCTATCTATCTATCTATCTATCTATCTATCTATCTATCTATCTATCTATCTATCTATCTATCTATCTAGCCTTCTCCAGGTGCCTTTGACTAGACAATGTCGTCTGGCGGCTCCTCAGGGGAGGGCCTTCTCTGTAGCTGCCCCAGCCCTATGGAACGATGTACCCCCAGAGATCCGGACCCTCCCCACTCTCTCGGCCTTCCGAAAGTCTACTAAGACCTGGCTATTCCGGCAGGCCTGGGGCTATTGACCTCTTGAATGAGGTCCAGCCCCACTAAGGTTGAGTGCATGTTGTGTTTTTTTAACTTGCTTTGTCTCTCTATTTTAAATTTTTTAGTATTCTTTTAAAATTGTTTTTATGTAAGCCGCCCGGAGTCCTACGGGATTGGGCAGCATATAAATCCATTAAACTTTGAAACTTTGAACTTTATCCATCCATCCATCCATCCACCATCCATCCATCCATCCATCCATCCATCCATCCATCCATCCATCCATCCATCCATCTATCTATCTATGGATCTATCTATGGATCTATCTATGGATCTATCTATCTATCTATCTATCTATCTATCTATCTATCTATCTATCTATCTATCTATCTATCTATCTATCTATCTATCTATCTATGGATCTATCTATCTATCTATCTATCTATCTATCTATCTATCTATCTAGATGGATGGATGGATGGATGGATACAAAGATACAAAGATAGATAGATATAAACAGATAGATATCATCTATCTTTGTATCTATCTATCTATCTATATCAGTGGTGAAATTCAATTTTTTTAAATACTGGTTCTGTGGGCTTGGTGGATGTGGCGGGGGAATGATACTGCAAAATCTACATTCCCACCTCACTTTGGGGTGATATTTGCTGGTTCTCCAAACTACTCATTCACACACACTCTGGTAACAATAGTAATAATGTAACAGAGAAGTTTTAGCTAAATTTCTCTTTATATTGGCTTATTTATACTTCTGTTGGTTATCTTGGCATATTTATAATTATGAACTGTCTTTATATTTGATTCACACATAGTATCTTTCTTCTCCTAATTTCTACCTCTTGTCTTTAACCACTCATACAATCTATTCCATATCAGGTAATATTCTGTGCCTTCTTTTTCTTTTATTTCTAAAGTCAGTCTGTCCATCTCGGCACAATCTAACATTTTCCAAATTACATCCTCATCTGATGGGCTGTTCTCATTTTGATGCAGGAGGGGGTGCACAGGTAAACCCACCAGTGGCTGGCCAGGTTAGGTGGTCTTAATAGAATGGACCTTATAAATTCATATTAGCTTGATCTTTAGCTTGAGTGAACTTTCTCTCTAACTTTGACTTTTAGTTTCCAGCTTTGACTTCTGACTTCCTCATAAGTATTAAAAATAGTGTTGAACAGTGTGGAAAGACCCTGTAAAGGAGGGGCACAGGAAGCCAGGCGTGGGCAAGAGATAGAACAGAGGTGAAACAGCTAACATTCCAAATGAACTTCTCCTTTTCGAAATGTCATGCTTGTCTCGTGTATGGAAACGCCTTGAGAATGCACAGTGTGGAACACGGTATAAAAGTAGCATCCTGGGCAGAGCCCAGGCAGTTCAGATTTTGGTGTGTGAACACGCTGAACTCGATGCATCAAATAAACCTGTTTCTCTCGCACCTTCATGGTCTCGAGTCCTGGTCTTTCGTAAGTAGATTGCAAACCTCAAATCTGCTGCAACAATTTTTCCCAATATTTTGCAGATACAATCCTTGCTGCTGTCAATACATGCAAAAACTAGAGATATGGTCCCTTTGCCCCTCCAGCATCACACCCAACGGAAGTATTTCTGGTTTCAGGTCTATACATTGCTTAATCGTCTTTTCCAACCCTGCGTGTATTTTCTTTCAATATTCTCTCACTTTCATACAAGTCCACCACATATCATAGTAAGTGCCTGGGGTCTGATTACATTTCCATCATTTGGGAGACATCACTCCTCGTACTTTTCACACAGATGGAGGATATGACGTCAACAAGTGCCACCTTGCACAATCAAATGCAGTATCCAGATCCAACTGAGTATTTTTCATGCCCACGTGAGAATCAAAATACCATACAAATCCTTTACGATTTGTGAGGTTTGTGAGAAATAACTTACTGTATTTTTTGGACTGTAAGATGTACTTTTTTATCTCTCAAAAGGGGGTGAAAAGTTCTGTGCATCTTATAGACCAAATATTGCTGAAGCCTCACCCACCCACCAGCCATTTTTTGGTCTTCACCCACCATGTTTGGGGGCCTTTTTCAGGCTTTTTTTCAGTCTGTTTTTGAGGCTTTTAGGCTTTTATCAAAATTGGCTGAAAAAGCCTCAAAGATGGGCCAAAAAAAGGCTCAAAAACAGGCCAAAAAGCCTCAAAAATGGGCCGAACAAACCTGAAAAAATAGGCCAAAATGGGCCCTTTAAAATGGGACAAAGATCCTCAAAAACAGGCCGAAAAAACCCTCAAAAACAGGCCAAAAAAGCCTCAAAAAAGGGCCCCAAAAGCCTCAAAAATGGGTAGAAAAAAGTCTGGGAAAGGGCTTAAAAAAGGCCAAAAATGGGGCACACGGAGGCCAAAACCTTCCCCCCGCTCTTCTAAATTTAGGTGCATCTTATAGTCAGGTGCTTCTTATAATCTGAAAAATATGGTAGGTCCATCACTCCTACCCACCTATTCTTTGCATAACTCTCTTCTTCATCGCAACTACCATACAAGCTGCGTATTTCCCCCCCTTTGTTTCTTCATTTCTGCCAAAAAGCGTCTTTACTTCTTGAAATACAGCTGCCCCCCCTTTGCCTTCAGGATGATTCTAAAAATACTTTAGACTATTTCCCTTTCCTAATATTTTTCGTAGGCTGTTTCACATTAGCATCATTATCCCTCATGGATTAAGGAATCCTCCCTTCAGGAAAAAGCAGTTTGCTTGATTCATAATGCAAAACTGGCATAGGTTGCTATCCTCCTAGCTAAATGCTGCAGTTGCGAGAAGGTTGACTTCAGAGTAATCAGAATCACCTTTCCGGAATCACATTCGTTCAAAGCAACAAATCAAATCGGGTATTTTCAAATGGTTCTTTGTATGAAATTGTGTGCTCCAGGAGTGGAATGTCTTGATATTTTCAGACGTTTTATCTCTTACTCTGCAATCTGGGGCATGTACAGTCTTGTTTTATTATTAAACTAGCTGATAAACTGGCATTGCCCGGGTATCTATAGACGTCGAAGCGTTTGTCTGACAGGGAGCCATTGAGAGGGACCTTTCTTTCACCTCCTCCCATGCCCTTCGTCTCTGCCTTCTCCCTTCTCCCTCCCATGCAGTCCTCTTTCCTGCCTGTCTACGATCCGGGCACTTTGCCCCAAATCCATCAGGTGTTTCCCCATTGGTCCACTATATTTTTCCCCACTTAGAACTGAATCCAGATTGACATTTCTTCCAATAGCAGGAAGATCAGGGTTCAATATGAGAGAGGAGAGAGGAAGAGAGAGAGTGTTGAGGGAGGACGAGAGAGAGGGGGGAGGGAGAGAGGAGAGAGGAAGAGAGAGGGAGAGAGGAAAAGAGAGAGAGGAAGAGAGATAGGAGAGAGGAAAGGAGAGAGAGGAAGAGAGAGAGAAGAGAGAGGAAGAGAGAGAGAGGAGGGAGAGGAAGAGAGAGGAAAGAGGAAGAGAGAGAGTGACGAGAGAGGAAGAGAGAGAGAGGGAGGGATAGAGGAGAGAGGAAGAGAGAGAGGAGGGAGATGAAGAGAGAGGAGAGAGGAAGAGAGGGGGAGAGGATAAGAGAGGGAGAGAGAGAGGAGAGAGTGAAAGAGAGAGGAGAGAGGAAGAGAGAGGAGAGAGGAAAAGAGAGAGAGGAAGAGAGAGAGGAGAGAGGAGAAGAGAGAGGAAGAGAGAGAGAGGATAGAGAGGAAGAGAGAGGAGACAGAAGAGAGAGAGAGGGGAGAGAGGAGAAGAGAGAGAGAGAGCGGAGACAGAGGAGAAGAGAGGAGAAGAGAGAGTATAGAGAGGAAGAGAGAAACAGAGAGAGAGAGCTGAAAAGAAAACCATCAGTATAAGCCCCAAAGTTAAGCCATTTATCCTGCTGTGAAAGGAACAGGGTGGAGAGAAGACATTCTCTTAAGAGAGTATTTATTGGGTTCAAAAGAATGATTGATCGTTAGTCCTAGATTCCCTAATAGGAGGCCTAAACCCAAGATGTAATGATAGCTTGGCCTCCTTTGGTTCTTACTCATAATTGCAATGTGCTCTTTAATTATTCTTTGTGTGTTTAATTTCTAATTAAGACCTACAGCTCGCCCTGGAGGCAAAAATCCGCTAAGGTGGACCCTTGGTGAGTCAGCAATTTCTCCAGCAGCCTGCCTGGAGCTTCTCAGAAGCAGCCTTCACACCGGATTTTCACTCTAATCACGATATTCATGACTCCAGAGAGGGAATAAATTTCCAGGAAGCAAACCATCTTGGATTACTCTCCAGAGTGGTGGTGAGGAGATGAAAAGGCCCGATCAGAAGCATTCGAAGTTGACACACATTTTCTGTTGCAGAATAGGGTTGCATACCGTAATTAGAAGCACATCCTTATCACTGCTTTGTGTTGTCATTAGAAACACATTCTTATCACTGTAGTACAATTTATTGCTCATCTGTGGAGTCAGTTTAGCACAACAGAAGATTATTATTCAGGAGTGTAGGGACTTTTTTACCTAAAACCAAAATCATTTGACCTCGATTCTTTGGCGCTCAGCATTTCTTATGGTCCTACTTTCACAGCCATACATTGCAACTGGTTTTCCCATTTTGTTCAATATTGTTCAAAATTGAATGCTTATTTAACATAACGCAGTAAAAGCCCTAAACTGAAATAGCTTCAGGTTAAAAAATATAAGAAACATTTGTAAAATAAAAATAGTAACCGTGGCCCAATTTATCATTTGTTTTAAGTAATCTGATACCCCGTTTCCCTGAAAATAAGACATCCCTGGATAATAAGCCCAATTGGGCTTTTGAGCGCATGTGCTAAAATAAGCCCCTCCCCGAAAATTAGCCCTCCCCAAAAATATTGCAACACAGCAGCAGCCGTGAGGTGACCCCGCTTGCCGCCTCCTGCACCTCAAAAATAATAAGACCTCCCCGAAAATAAGGCCAAGCGCTTTATTTCAGGAGTCAAAAGAAAATAAGACCCTGTCTTATTTTGGGAGGAAACATAAGATAAGAATATGCTTATCCTTTCTTGCCCAGATGCCTTCTCCTAGTTCTCCCGAATTTTGCAGGATGGATATAAATAGGGGTCAACTTTTTCTCCGAAGCACCAGAGGGCAGAACAAGAAGTCATGAATGGAAAATTATGAGAGATCCAACCTAGATCTGAGGAGAATTTTTTTGTCAATTACAACAATTAATCCACAGAATGGCTTGCCTTCAGAAGCCTATGGATGCTCCATCTCCTGAGATTTTAAAGAAAGAAATGGATAGTCATTTATCCAGAATAGGATATTATTCCCTGCTTGAGAAGACGGTTTGATTAGAAGACTTTCCAACTCTATTATTCTATATTCTGTGGTAGGTTCTATATCTTGGCAACTTTCTTGTTCTGCCATGTTTCAATCACATTTCCATCATATCCTTCTTAATTCATTAATTGTAAGCTCAGGTAAAGTTTTATTTGGACAAAGCTCTCTTTATTTAAATCTGACTCAGTCACATTCAGAAAACAGATCCTTTTCTGCTAAGTTATACTTTGCAATGTCTTATTGGTTCATTTGTTGATTAAGTGAAGGTCACTCTTTGGCCAGAAAAGGATCAAAATATGTTCATTATATGCAGAGTTCAGGCTGAGTTCGCTTTTTAGAATAGAATAGAATAACAGAGTTGGAAGGGACCTTGGAGGTCTTCTAGTCCAATCCCCTGCTTAGGTAGGAAACCCTACACCACTACAGATAAATGGTTATCCAACATCTTCTTAAAAATTTCCAGTGTTGGGGCATTCACAACTTCTAGAGGCAGGTTGTTCCACTGATGAATTGTTCTAACAATTCAGAAAATTTCTCTTTAGTTCTAGGTTGCTTCTCTCCTTGATTAATTTCCACCCATTGCTTCTTGTCCTGCCCTCAGAGTGCTTTGGAGAATAGCTTGACTCCATCTCCTTTGTGACAACCCCTGAGATATTGGAACGCTACTATCATGTCTCCCCTAATCCTTCTTCTCATTAAACTAGACATACCCAATTTCTGCAACCGTTCTTCATATGTTTTAGCCTCCATTCCCCTCATCCTCTTGGTTGCTCTTCTCTGCACTCTTTCTAGAGTCACCATATCCTATTTACATTGTGGTGACCAAAACTGGATGCAGTCTTCCAAGTGTGGCCTTACCAAGGCACGATAAAGTTGTATTAACACTTCACGTGATCTTGATTCTATCCCTCTGTTTATGTAGCCTAGAACTGTGTTGGCTTTTTTGGCAGCTGCTGCACACGGCTGGCTTCTATTTAAATGGTTGTCCACTAGGACTCCAAGATCCCTTTCACAGTTACTACTATTGAGCAAGGTACTACATATACTGTACCTGTGCATTTCATTTTTCTTGCCTAAATGTAGAATCTTACTTTTTTGCACTATTGAATTTCACCTTTCACTTCTTAAATTTACTGTTGGATTTTGTGCAAGGTGAATTAGAAGACATTTCTCTATCTCAAACCTGTTTGGTGCCTTTGCTAAAGCCACAGAATTTGAGAAGAATCGGAGAAAACCTACTTTGTTGCTGTGTCTTTTATGCATCCTTCCCTGTCAACATTCATTTCAGTCTGTGGCCCATATTTTCTTTGACTTTTCCTCATGATTTCTCGAAAACAGAAGCGTCGAGACTATTGGTGTCATAATGAAATGGAAATATTGCTTCAAGGAACCTACAACAACACCACGACTTCCAGATGCAAAGGACGTTAAATTATTTTAAGGGAAAACTGGTTTATAGCAATGTTCTGCAATGTATTATATAACCCTGCTGTCTGTGATCTACCCATACATAAAAAATATATATAACAACAAGTGTTGGAAATGGCATATATGTGGTGGTCATGTCAAAATCAAATATATTTTTATATATTAAAAAATTGAACTGAAGGATATTTCTAACTAGCTGGATACCCGTGCTCCGCTATACAACTGTGTGATCAGGCTATGTGATTGAAGCTGGCCCCGTTGATCCTCTCCTCTCCCCTTCTCTCCCTCAGTCTAACTCCTTAGCATCAGAGCATTTTTCAGGTGGGGAGGGGAAGTAGACTGCCTAAACCCCCAGCCCGCAGGCCGGATGAGTCACACGCTGGCCACACCCATGCTGTAGTTGGAACAGAGTTCTTTTCAAGTGGGGAGGGGGAGTAGAATGTCTAACTCCTTAGCATCAGATTGTGTTAATAATAATAATAATAATAATAATAATAATAATAATAATAATAATACAAGAAATACTAAAGATCTGATGGTCATTTTGAAAAATCTTTTCTTAGCAAGCATCTAGAAGCCAAGAGGAAGATATGTGCCACATTTCAAATTTGTAGGCTTTATGATTCTGGAGATTTTGTGATGATGCATGAGTGGTATTTCATTTTATGTATAAAGATAGAAATAATTTTTAAAAAAAGAATTTCAGTTCCCAAAGATATACTATATGTGTCGATTGCAGCAAGAATAAACCTGGGAAAAGTGTTGGAAAAGAGATATCTTGCCTACCATATCAGACCGGGTGATTAAAATTGGGAAATATATTACAATGACCAGCTTGGCTGTTCTCTTCCATAACAGAAGTTTAATTAAGTTCAAGCAAGGATGCTCCTCCCCCGCATTCAGTATATCACCCTGCATGGTGGGCTTATATATCTGGAATACTTTTTCTAGGATTTAAACAGAAACGGACAATAATTACAAATGTTTAATGTAAATCTCAAATATTCAAACGGAGGTTATGTGGTTGAGGTAGAAATGGAAAGGAATGCAATCTTTCTTTCTTCTTATTCTTCCTTTTTCAAAATTTAAACAGTGCTCTGAATGAGTTGGTATCGTGGGTTTTATATATATTTTTGTACTGTTTCTACTGTTTAAAATAAGAAATACTGTAAAGGAGAAAAAACTTTCAAATTCCATTTTTCCCAAGGATATTTTATTGAAAACATATGACTGAAAGAACTTGTACTGTTTCTGCTATGTTAAGTACTATAAAGAATCTAGCAATAAAAATTAATTCCTTCCTTCCTTTTCTTGATTCAGTTAATATGTGCAAAGCTGGGACAATTATTGGGTGATTATTATATTTTCCAATATGTTATTTCCTTCCTTCCTTCCTCCCTCCCTCCCTCCCTCCCTCCCTCCCTCCCTCTTAGTCTTGATTCAGTTAATATGTGAAAAATTGGAACAATTATTGGGTGATTATTACTTTTTCCAATATGTAATTTCCTTCCTTCCCTCCTTCTTTTCCTCCTTCCTTCCTTCTTTCCTTCCTTCCTTAGTTTTCATGGCAAGATTTTTGGAAGTGGCTTGCCATTGCTTCCTTTCTAGGGCTAAGAGAAAAAGACTGGCTCAAAGTCTCCCAGCTGACTTTATGCCTAAAACAGGACTAGAACTCAAAGTCTCCAATCCAATGCCTTTTACCAAATAGTTTTACCAAACTGGTTCTTCTTACGGTAGTAAGCTTATACTAATTAGCAGCAATATTGCACTCTCTAATAACATGTTTTCTTTGATTTCCTAAACTTGTTGTTTTCAAATCACATCATGAATGCAAATGAAAGACTGCCCAAAAAAGATTGACGTTAAATTAAACTGGCAAAGAAAAGGAAATAAGCGGCGAAACTAAGCATTATTGGACAATGTGTTATCTTCTTTTATTTTATTTTTTCCTATTGATGGAAGCTTTGTGAACATTTTTTTTTTACTTTTTAAAGTGAAAGTATCAGATTTTCTTCTTCTGTTTCTTTTTTTAACCTATGGATTAAATCTTTTCCTTTATTTCTCCAATACTGGTTGGGATGGATTCTTTCTTTTTATTATTTTTTTGTTTAATAATTTTGTTTCTTCTAAGCCTTAAACATAAAGAAGATATAAAAGGAATATAAAGAGGATAGTAATCTTAGAGGGAAAAGAAGTTATACTGCCACTTGGAGGTTGGAGGTTGAGACCTGGAAACATTGCTTTTTCTTTTTTTCCCTTTGATCATTTTGACCTTGCGCTTCAAAGGCTTCAGCTTGTTTATAGAGAAGAGCATGGGTTGTTTATGCAGGTGCTCTCTGGATGCTTGTTGGTAGCTGGAAAGAAGTGAAAACAAACTTTTGTTTTTAAACTAGAGTGGATGTGTTTACTAATTGGAAGGATGGCACTACATCAAAAAGAAACCATAACATTACAACAGATTATGTTTGGAATTCAAAATGAATGCATATGGACATAAGGAGGAAGACTACCAACTCCTTCTTGGAGGACCAAGAAATAAAAAAGTCTACTTCCATGCATATTCAAGGATATGAAGAATAGGTAAAAAGAAATATGTGCTAGTCGTTTTGACTTTAGGGGTTGATGCTCATCTCCGTTTCAAAGCCGATGAGTCAGCGCTGTCCAAAGACCTCTCTGTGGTCATGTGGCCGGCATGACTAAATGCCAAAGGCCACACAGAATGCTGTTACCTTCCCACCAAAAGTGTTTCCTATTTTTCTACTTGCATTTTTACATACTTTTGAACTGCTAGATTGGCAGAAGCTGGGACAAGTAACAGGAGCTCACTCCATTACATGGTGCTAGGGATTTGAACTACCGAACTGCCGACCTTTCTGATTGACAAACTCAGCATCTTAGCCACCACGTCCCTCTTTATGAAGAATACATTTCAGTTTAAAGTTTTGATCTGAATGAATCACCCTTTTGAGTGAAATCTTCAGAAGCCATCACCAGATCACTCCAAAGAATTAGAGACAAAATGTCTCACAGCATGAAAAACAATAAAACATTAGTTGGATTTGGTTTTTATTAGATGCCGACTTCTGCCGCACTGAAATATTGCAATAACGTGGCATTCTCAATCTTTCTTTCCCTTCGCTCTAGCTTTTTCTAATTGGAAATGAACCCTAGGGCAAGAGAACACCGATGTCAGAAAGTAGGAATATTATAGTCGAAATGCATAGGCAAATTATTTCAACAGAAATGAGACCAAAACTAGAGAGTGAGGGATGGGATGGAGCCATAGGTGATGGCCCAGACTTTTTCCCCTGTATATCCTGATGGAAAAGACCTCCAGAGCATTTGCAAGCTGCAACCTCTGTGAAAGTTACTTGTGTTTGAAGGTGGACTTAAAATGAATCTTCCAGTAAAGCTGCTCACTAATGAGGCCCATGGTTGCTCTTGTTTCAACCTTAAATGCTAATGAGGGCATTCTGCTGGTCTGCAAAAGTGAGTTACTTTGTTGCTTAGTGATAGTTAGGCCAGATCTACAGGCTGTCAGCTGAAAGGTGTAATGAAAGAATGACAACAGAATTTGGTAAAATCTATCTATGTATCTCTATATATATTTGGCTGTGTCTATGTTCCAGCATAACTCTGGAACGCCTTGAGCAATTTCAACCAAACTTGGTACACAGATGACTTACTCTCTTGAAACAAATACTGTGGGGGTAAAACACCCCTAACACCCCTCGGAGTGTGTTCTGTTAAATTTCAGCCTGTTGTGCCTTTAAATGGCTTCTACTGTACTGCCATAAATGGCTTCTACTGTACAGTGCAGTGGAGTTGCCATGGTAACCGCTTGCCTGGGACCCAGCTTATGCACTGAAGATAATTTCCTTGTGTGTCCAATCATGCTTGGCTAATAAAGAATCCTATTCTATTCTATTCCTCCAATCTATTCTATTCTATTCTAATTTTATTCTTCCTCCATTATAATCTATTTTCCTCTATTCTATTCTAATCTATTTTCCTCCATTCTACTCCATTCTATTCTATTCTATTCTATTCCATTCCACTCCACTCCACTCCACTCTACTCCATTCCATCCCATCCCATCCCATCCCATCCCATCCCTTCCCTTCCACTATTCTATTCTATTCTATTCTATTCTATTCTATTCTATTCTAGTTTCCTCCATTCTACTCCATTCTATTCTATTCCACTCCACTCCACTCCATCCTACCGTACCCTACTCTATTCCATCCCATCCCATCCCATCCCTTCCCTTCCACTATTCTATTCTATTCCATTTTCCTCCATTTTCCTCCATTCTATTCTATTCTATTCTATTCTATTCTATTCTATTCTATTCTATTCTATTCTATTCTATTCTATTCTATTCTATTCTATTCTATTCTATTCTATTCCATTCCACTCCACTCCACTCCACTCCACTCCATCCTACCCTACCCTACCCTACCCTACTCTATTCCATCCCATCCCTTCCCTTCCACTTTTCTATTCTATTCTATTCTATTCCAGTCCAGTCCATCCTACCCTATCCTACTCTATTCCATCCCATCCCATCCCATCCCATCCCTTCCCTTCCAATATTCTATTCTATTCCATTCCATTGAACAAAAGTCTCATTTAACAATAGAAATGTTAGGCTCAGTTGTGGTTGCAAGTCAATGTCTTCCTTTATGGGAAGCTAAAAGGTTTCAAAACAAAGTGACATTTTTTTTCTCTTCCCCAAATTGACAAGGTTGTTCTGTATTTTGACTCCGGCAATATACTAACAGGGGGAAACAGATGAACAAACACAAGAAGGAAAATTACTTTACAGTGGAGGCTGAGTCAATGACAACAGATGAAGGATAGAAACTGCCAGCTGCAATTGCAGCCTCACCACTTGCCGAAAACAAACATTGATTTTGAAAGTGGGGGAGGGGGAGAAATCATGACTTATTTACCGAGGTTTTATTATTTGCTGAAAGGTTTGCATGCTTGCAAAACGTAACAATCGATTTTTTTAAAAAAAAAAAAATCACAAAGGACAACCCCACATGCCTTCATTAAAGCGAACTGAAAAATTAAAAAGTTGACATGGAAGTTTTTCGCTTGGATGTTGTGATCAAACAAACACACAAAAAAGGAGGCTGGTTTGGTTTGGTTTGGTTTGGTTTGGTTTGGTTTGGTTTGGTTTGCTTTGCTTTGCTTTGCTTTGCTTTGCTTTGCTTTGCTTTGCTGTCCTGTCCTGTCCTGTCCTGTCCTGTCCTGTCCTTTGTTTTCCTTTTCTTTCCTGTCCTTCCCTTTCCTTTCCTTTCTTTCCCTTTCAGAGTTTTTTTTTTTTTTTCAGAGTTTTATTTAGCATTTATAGGCCGCCCTTTTCCCTGAGGGGACTCAGGGCGGCTTACAATAGTAAGGGAAGGGGAGTGAAAGACAAAATACAGAAAAAAAAATGTGAGATAACTAAAAGGTACTAAAACACAACATTCACTCAACATTCGGGAGGGGCAAGAAAATTTATCCCCAGGCCTGACGGGCTAGCCAGATCTTGAGGGCTGTACGGAAGGCCTGGACTGTGCGGACTTTCCTGTCCTTTCCTTTCCTGTTCTTTCCTTTATTTCCTTTCCTTTCCTTTCCTTTCCTTTCCTTTCCTTTCCTGTCCTGTCCTGTCCTGTCCTGTCCTGTCTTTTGCTTTCCGTTGCATTGCTTTGCTTTGCTTTGATTTGATTTGATTTCCTGTCCTGTCCTGTCCTGTCCTGTCCTGTCTTTTGCTTTGCTTTGCTTTGCTTTGCTTTGCTTTGCTTTGCGTTGCTTTGCGTTGCGTTGCGTTGCGTTGCTTTGCTTTGCTTTGCTTTGCTTTGCTTTGCTTTGCTTTGCTTTGCTTTGCTTTGCTTTGCTTTGCTTTGCTTTGCTTTGCTTTGCTTTGCTGTCCTGCCCTGTCCTGTCCTGTCCTGTCTTTTGCTTTGCTTTGCTTTGCTTTGCTTTGCTTTGCGTTGCTTTGCGTTGCGTTGCTTTGCTTTGCTTTGCTTTGCTTTGCTTTGCTTTGCTTTGCTTTGCGTTGCTTTGCGTTGCGTTGCTTTGCTTTCCTGTCCTGTCCTGTCCTGTCCTGTCCTGTCCTGTCTTTTGCTTTGCTTTGCGTTGCTTTGCGTTGCTTTGCGTTGCTTTGCTTTGCTTTGCTTTGCTTTGCTTTGCTTTGCTTTGCTTTGCTGTCCTGTCCTGTCCTGTCCTGTCTTTTGCTTTGCTTTGCTTTGCTTTGCTTTGCGTTGCGTTGCGTTGCGTTGCTTTGTGTTGCTTTGCGTTGCTTTGCGTTGCTTTGCGTTGCTTTGCGTTGCTTTGCTTTGCTTTGCTTTGCTTTGCTTTGCTTTGCTTTGCTTTGCTGTCCTGCCCTGTCCTGTCCTGTCCTGTCCTGTCTTTTGCTTTGCTTTGCTTTGCTTTGCTTTGCTTTGCTTTGCTTTGCTTTGCTTTGTGTTGCGTTGCGTTGCTTTGCGTTGCGTTGCTTTGCTTTGCTTTGCTTTGCTTTGCTTTGCTTTGCTTTCCTGTCCTGTCCTGTCCTGTCCTGTCCTGTCTTTTGCTTTGCTTTGCGTTGCTTTGCGTTGCTTTGCGTTGCTTTGCTTTGCTTTGCTTTGCTTTGCTTTGCTGTCCTGTCCTGTCCTGTCCTGTCCTGTCTTTTGCTTTGCTTTGCTTTGCGTTGCGTTGCGTTGCTTTGCGTTGCTTTGCGTTGCTTTGCGTTGCTTTGCGTTGCTTTGCGTTGCTTTGCTTTGCTTTTTTTTTTTAAAGACGACCTGACAGTTTAAATGACTCTCATCTTCGGGAAACCAGGCTTCACCATCGAGTCTGTGGCCATGGCTAAGAGCTTGCATTAAATTAACATATGAACTTCAGTCCTTATAGGTACCACAGAACATTACGGCCCACTCTACCCGGAGGTTGGCAATGACAGCAGCGTGATCTACACAGGGGTCTTTGGAGGACGTTTGCTGGGCAGCCACATGGACATCTCCCGCGGCCTTCATACGCCAGTACAAATTAGACAAGTATGCGTTGGCTGATGCAGATTTTGGCCGCAGAGTGCTGCAACAAGTACATGTGCCTTAACGAACGTTACTCTATTGTCCCCACCCTAGTGGGCAGCCCTTTCTTTGGTATGTCCCAGTCTGGCTGCTGTCTCCATGATCAATCGGAGAATGGGCATCGGTCCTTACCTGATACGCTCATTCTCTGTGACGTGGAGACAGCAGCCAGCCAACCCTAGTGTAAGTCTATCCTCCGCGAGCTGCACTGGCTGCCTATTGGTCTTCGGATACGCTTCAAGGTGCTAGTCATCACTTATAAAGCCCTTCATGGTATTGGACCTGGGTACTTGAGAGACCGCCTGCTGCCAATTACCTCCAACAGACCTATTAGATCCCACAGATTAGGCCTCCTCCGAATTCCATCTACTGGCCAATGCCAATTGGCTACCACCTGGAGGAGGGCCTTCTCTGTGGCTGCTCCGGCCCTCTGGAACGAGCTCCCCGTCGAGATTCGGACCCTCACCACCCTTCCGGCTTTCCGCAAAGCCCTTAAAACCTGGTTGTTCCGACAGGCTTGGGGCTGACGGGTGCTCTGCCCCCGCTCGAATTGTGTGGTTGTTGAGTGCCTTTTTAAATTGTTTGTAGTTGTTTGTACGTTGTTTTTCCCTCCTGTTTGTATTCCCCCCCTACTTGGTTTGTGAGCCGCCCTGAGTCCCTCTGGGAATAGGGCGGCATAGAAATGCAATAAATCAAATCAAATCAATAAATCAAATCAAATCAAATCAAGTAACTCTGAACTGATTTTTTTGTGCAGAGGAGAGAGTATGTCTTTCACAGTTATTTTTCCATTTCCCAATTCTCACTTGAGTCTGCAGTCTACTTCGTCTAAACTGGGAGGAGTCACCAGGGCTCCATGACATCACAAGTGTAGACTCAGTCCAATTGGTTACTGGTCAGAGCAACTAGTAACAAAGACCATTGTAATTTCAGGAGGAAAATATCATTTCAGTACCAATTCTTTGTTTGTTGTTTGTGTCCTACAAACAAAGAAACACACACACACACACACACACACACAACACACTCACAAACATGCACATCAGATGATTCCCTTTGGAGGCAAGCGACACACAGAAATGGACTACTGTACAAAAGATTAACCCAAAGAAATTAAAGATATAATTTAAAGAGGAAACAAAAAGTGTATTTGTAGTCAAGTCCATTTTATACCATTAACTGTAATTCTGCTCTGTCTACCTATCTATCCATCTGTGCATCCTTCCATGATGTTCCCCAGGAAGGGAGCCACCAAGAAGGCCCTTCTTCTTGATCCTGCTAGATGGACATTGTTATATAAGTATGGTAGCATCCCCCTTTTTATCTGTTGGGTTGACTAAGAATCAGTGTGTCATCTTCAGTAAAACTTCCCCTCCCATGTATGTGCTAGTTGTTCCCAACTCTAGGGAGCGGTGCTCATCTCCATTTCAAAGCCGAAGAGCCAGCGCTGTCTGAAGATGTCTCCATGGTCATGTGGCCAGCATGACTAAATACCCAAGACACACGGTATTACCTTCCCACCAAATGTGGTTCCTATTTATCTGTAAAAATTCTACCAACTGCTAGGTTGGCAGAAGCTGGAACAAGTAACAGGAGCTCATTCTGTTACACAGCACTAGGAATTCGAACTGACAAACTGCTGACCTTTCTGATCAACCAGCTCAGCATCTTAGCCACTGAGCCTCTGTGTCCTCATCTTCTGTCATCCCCATCATCTGTCATCTTAGAGAAGCTTAAAATGTTTCACATTTTGACAACAGTGAGAGCTTTTTGATATTGAGACTGGGATGTGACTGGTTCGCCTTCCTCTGATTGTTTTTATTTTTTAAAAAAAATTAAACAAAGAGTTAAAATAACTGGAGCAAATTAGGGGACATTTAATTAAAGAAAAGTTTACATTCCCTTTGCTTTTTAACTAGAGATTTTATTTTATTGCAGGCGACTTTGCTGTGACTCAGAAATTTGGAAGGAAGAATATCTAAAAACAGAAAAACAACAGACCACACGCAAAATGCTTGAGACTTGTGTCAGATCAATGCTGCCAATTTTTTTTTTTTGTTTGTTTTTCTGCTGTATCCTAAGGGAAATATCAAGTCTGTTACCTGTCTTTACAGTGCAAACTTCTATGGCTGTATGCAAAAGTAGAAAAATTGCAAAAATTAATTACTAGGAGAAAGGCAGTGGTGAAATAAAATATGTGCGGTACTATAAATAATGAGATTGCATTATATCAACTGCTAGAGCAATTAGATATTCATTTATCTTTTATACAGTTGGGGAAAAATAGCAAGTAATATTTTATGGCTATTTTTTTCCCCTCCCATTCTCCTTCTCTCTCTATCTCCCTCTCTCTCTCTCCTCTCCTTCTCCTTCTCCTGCTCTTTCTCTTTGTCTTTCTCCTTCTTCTTCTCTTTCTACCTCTCCTTCTCCTTCCACTTCCCTTTTTCCTTCTTCCCATTCCGCTATCCCTTCCTCTCCCTCCCTTCTCCTTCTCTCCTCCTCCACCATTAGACCACAAGCTCCAATATTCAACAGTTTGAATCTCTAGCACCACATAACGGAGTGAGCTACTGTTACTTGTCCCAACTTCTGCCAACCTAGCAGTTTGAAAGCATGTAAAAATGCAAGTAGAAAAAAATAGGGATCACTTTGGTGGGAAGGTAACAGCATTCTGTGCCTTCTGCGATTAGTCATGCTAGTCACATGACCACGGAGACGTCTTCGGACACCACTGGCTCTTGGCGCTTTGAAACGGAGATGAGCATTGCTCCCTAGAGTTGGGAATGACTAGCACATATGTGCAAGTGGAACCTTTACCTTTAATCTCTTTATTTCAGGATGGAGTCAGGGCGACTGAGTGGAGCTGAGCATTTCCTGGCTGGATGCCCTTCCTGATGCCTACCCAGAGTTAGCAGCTATCCTATTATCATGTCAGAATGAGGAGGATCCGATACTGTTAAAGTCTGCCATTCTTTAGAAGTTGAGGGACACCAGCATAGTCTTCTTGTATCTGCCCTACCTTCTTCCATGCCCACTTGAACCTCTCTGAAGGCTTTTCTCCCCTGTTGTGTTGAAGTGCTCTCCACCCATTTTGGAGTTGGCATCAAACTATACCAAAAAACCTTTTGCTGTCCTCAATGCTAATCCTTCTTCTGCTTCTATAGACTCTCTTGCCAATCACTGCCAGTCACTTGATTTCCCTCCAAGGAAGCTGGTGACAGAGCTTAGCAAATTTCATTCACCTTGAGGCTATACTTGGATGGAGTTCGGGTAAGTGGAAAAATGCTATTTTAACACAAGAATGGTGTTAAGCTTTTCACTCAGGGGTTGGGGATGAGATAATGGTAATATCATCGAAACGTGGAAGAAAAATAAGAAATGTTGCCAGGGCATGATTAGGCTGCATTTAGGGGCACATATGGAAAGGCACTGAAAATGTAAGAATCTATCTTATAAAATTAAAACATATACAAGAGAGATTGGGCGGTAAGTAAATATACTCTTTTTGTCATGCCTGCTGATGACAAAAACGCTTGTGGAATGGGTACTCCACAATCTTATTTCGTCTTGTTTCCAAGGCCAGGAATCCTGACATTATAAATAAAAATAAAATTGCTAACACAGTTCCGAAACAGTCCCCTTCATGAGATTAATGGGTTTTTAAAATATATATATTTGGTCATTTTTTTTCAGCTTGCCAAGGTTGTGTATCTAAAGTGGGCATCCATATACATTTTCTCTGTAATTTCTGAGTGTGACTCCTAGATACCTTTGCTGTTGTCATTAGTTGTGAAGTCATGTCTGACCCATCACAACCACATGGACAATGTTCCTCCAGGCCTTCCTTTCCTCTGGAGTCCATTTAAGCTCAAGTCTACTGCTTCAGTGACTCCATCCAGTCACCTCCTTCTCTGCCGTCTCCTTCTTCTTTTGCCCTCCATCTTTCCCAATATGAGGCTCTTCTCCATGGAGTCCTTTCTTCTCATTGGGGGGCCAAAGTCTTTGAATTTCCTCTTCAGGATCTGGCCTTCTAAAGAGCAGTCAGGGTTGATCTCCTCTAGGACTGACCGGTTGGATGGCCTTGCAGTCCAAGGGACTCAATGCAGGAGTCTTCTCCAGCACCCGAGTTCAAAGGCCTCCATTCTTTGGCACTCAGCCTTTCTTATGGTCCAACTTTCACAGCCATACATTGCAACTGAAAAAAAAAACCATAGCCTTTTTTAATTTATTGCTTATATGTGATTATAAGATCATATACATTCAACTCCTCCTGAGTCCCTAATTTGGCTCTTCAGGTCTTTTAATAGCACACCCATCACCAATGTATGGGAATCCACTATCTTTTTGCTGTTTTTTTTCTATTTTCTTCCATGTTTCCCACTGTTAAAGAGGGCCCAAGATGTCCAAAATGCAGCACAAATTATCAAATGAAAATGTTGAATGTGACATGAAGGGAAATGGATTATCTGCAGGACTATTGCCATGTTATTTAATTTTTAGATAGTGCCTGGCTGGATGGAACCCTCTAGGCGATTTTGCCCAGTGCAGAAGTAAAGCAGGATTGAAATGGGTTAGTACTTTGGGTGACATTAGGGGAAAAAATAAATTCCTGAAGAAAAGCATTGTGGCCATGTTTGAAAATAATCTAGAGGAAGAAGTTTGCCTTTTGAAAGCTGAACAGCAGCTCTTTCCATACTCATTAGAGCAAGCTAACATTTTCAGGCTGTTTTAATGATAATCAAAAAGACACTATGCTTGTACAGTGTTGGAAATTATTTTCTCTTCTCTTCTACCCCTAGGAAACAGTGACAAAGCATTTGAGAGGAGAGGAGGAGGGGGAAAAAGGAAGAGAGAAGGGAAGAGACAGGAAGAGAAAAGGGAAGGGAAGGGAGAAGAGGAGAGGAGAGAAGGGAAGGGATGGAAAGAGAGAAGAGAAGGGAAGGGAAAAGAGAAAAGAAAGGAAGGGAGAAGAGGAGAGGAGAGAAGGGAAGGGATGGAAAGAGAGAAGAGAAGGGAAGGGAAAAGAGAAAAGAAAGGAAGGGAGAAGAGGAGAAGAGAGGAGAAGGGAAGAGAGAAGAGGAGAAGAAGAGAGGAGCCTTTGCATTGATATAATTACTATTCCACTTTCTATCAGTAGCTACTTATATGTGAGATTTAAGCACAAGTAAACTTTAATGCATGTTTTAAAATAATATTGAGGGGGGAAAGAGTTTTCATGATCAGACACAGCCCTGTGTTTATTGTAACTTGCTAGCTGGATTTTCCTTGCCTTCCTCTAAAAATAAAGAGATAATAACATCACAATGACTGAATGTTTGGGCAAAATTGGGCAAAACTACCATACTAATACAGGAGAA
This sequence comes from Thamnophis elegans, assembly GCF_009769535.1. Lineage (NCBI taxonomy): Eukaryota > Metazoa > Chordata > Lepidosauria > Squamata > Natricidae > Thamnophis > Thamnophis elegans. The sequence goes on along the minus strand of NC_045549.1, from coordinate 71,293,579 downwards.
TTGGAAGACCTTGGTCGAGGATAAACACTGTGAGATAAATTTTATTTATTGACTAAGGAGGAGGAGAGGAAGGCAAAAGGAAAGATTGCTTCCAAAGATTGTATTGTATTTGTACTTAAAAGGAAGGTGTGAAATTACTCTCCAGTCAAGAATAATTTGAAAAGTGAATAGCTATAAAATGTGACTATTAAATGCTATAAAATTTTAACCCAACTGTCACTCCCTTTTTGGCTTGCTCTTGTCATATCAAGCAGAGACTATAAGTCTGTCTTTCCCTCCCTCCCTCCCTCCCTCCCTCCCTTCCTCCCTTCCTCCCTCTCTCTCTCTCTCTGTCTCTCTGTCTGTTTGTCTCTCTGTCTGTCTGTCTCTCTCCCTCTCATACTAATCAGTGGTGGGTTGCCAATTTTGTTACTACCGGTTTGAATCCGCTCCTACGCACTCGTGCACGTGATGCTTCTGCGCATGCTCAGAAACATTCGGGGAGGTGGGCGGAGCCTCCCATCACTGCTACTACCAGTTTGACTGATCCGGGCCGAGCCGGCAGCACAACCCACCTCTGATACTAATGGAGGGAATTTTACCCTGTTACTTTCATCTTGCATTTTCTGTGCAATGGTTTGTTTATATCCATATGGAGAGAAATTATGCTTTTTTGCAGGGATCGTCTCTCTGCAAATTATCATAGCACTTATAACCTAAACCGGTGGGAAATTCCACAAAAGAATGGGGAATTATCTCCGATAAATCATTGAATAGTTTCTGAGGCTATGTCTCAAAAAAAACTTTAGATCTATGGATCAGAGATAGTAGCACAAAAAGCAACATTGGGATAGAACCATTTGCTCTAAGTATTTTCAAAATGATTGCTTGGGACTCACCTGAGTAAATTCAACATATACCATATTTTTTGGAGTATAAGATGCACCTTTCCCCACCAAAAGAGGGTGAAAATCTGGGTGTGTCTTACACACTGAATACAGCATTTTTGGCCTACCGAAACCCCTCCCCCTTTGCAAAAATGGATGTACAGAGAGTTTGGGAGGTTTGCAAAGTACTCCTGGGGGCTGGGGAGGGCAAAAATGAGTAACAAAAATGGGCCATTTTTGCTTGTTTTTGCCTTCCAGCCCCCAGGACAATGGTGGGATTCAGCCAGTTCGCACCTATTTGGGAGAACCGGTTGTTAACTTTCTAAGCAGTTCGGAGAACCGGTTGTTGGAAGAAATCTCCTTTTGTTTCTTTCCCCTTTACAGGGCTAATCCTTTAAGAAAAGCAGGAAGGAAACATTATGGTGTTGTTTCTAGTCTAATCTTTATTGTCATGCTTACAGAAACTGCCTCTCTGGTTAACCCTCATTACATTGTAAAAGCTAAGGCAGAGCGCCCATCGATGTGAGTGACGTTGAGTTGGCCACGCTCAGCCAATCACATGACCACCGAGTCCCGCCAACCCAGCTAGTCATTAGGGAAGAGAACCAGTTGTTAAATTATTTGAATTCCACCACTGCCCCAGGAGCACAATACAAGCTGCCCAAAACACTGCATGCCTTTTTTTGGCAAATAAATGAGGCATGCAAAAGGTTTGGGAGGCCTGCAGAGTACAAAAACGTTTTCTTTTAATTTGCCTCTTCAAACTCATGGTGCGTCTTATAGTCCGAAAAATACGGTAGCTGGGCAGTGCAGTTCAATCCAACTGTCTGATCACAAGCCCTCATGGGAGTAACTCAGACCCGATGTTGATTCCTGCCCAACCAACGTACCAGTGGTGGGTTTCAAAAATTGTTCGAACCTACTCTGTGGGTGTGGCCTCCTTTGTGGGAGTGGCTTGCCACCCATTTGACCAGATGGGAGTGGCTTGCTGCCCATGTGACCGGATATGAAGATGCCGACGATACTTGTCAGAACCACCTTCAATTACCTCACACACAGAACTGGCATGCATAAGAATATGGTGTAAACTTGTTTTTTAAAAGGCATCTTTGGTTTGCGTTAAAACAACTTCAACACACGCAATGTTCTGATTGCACCACAAACACAGTAGTCATCCTTACCTTTCACAGAGGCACTGAGTTTTATAAATAGGAGCATGATAGTGTAGAATAATCATATCCAAGGACCAGTTTCAAAAAAATTTGGAACCTCTTCTGTAGGTATGACCTGCTTTCCAGGTCCACTGGTGGAACCTCTTCTAACCAGTTCGGTAGATTTGACAAACTGGTTCAACCGAATAGGTGCGAACTGGTAGGAACCCACCTCTGCAGCTTACCCATAAACATTCACCCTAACTCTGAAAACTTGCAGTGAGAATGCTACCTTGTTTGTTGGAGTGGGAAAACAATCCTTTATTTAGCTAATAAACAATGGTGGTTTTAAGGGACATAACACGTGGCCAAAAGGAGGCTTCATCAGATGGCTGATGACTGGCTGCTATGGCACATCCCAGGTGGCTGAGAAAGAAATGGAGATAAACAGTTGGGCGATTTAGAAGGAGGCTCCAAAAAGACAGGAGTTGCTTTGCAGATGATTGTGGAGATGCAGCCAGCTGGAAAGGAATGGGAGGGCATTTTAAGCATGTTCTATTTGTGTTTTGGCAAAACGACGATAATAGATTAATCCTGTGAATTTCTTTGCTGGCAAGCAGTCCCACGTCCCACATACAAGCCTTTCAGATATGGATCTGAGTGTCAGAACTGGAATTTTCCAACTCAGCTTTTCCCAGATGTGCCAATATGACACCTTTAATAAAATTGGAACTTTGAGGAAACTCAAAGCTTGGAGGCTTCTTTTGTTGGGGGTGTTACTTGGAACCCTGACATTGTGCTTCTGTCCTCCCAAGGAAAGCATCTTTGACAGGCTGTTCAGTAGCTTCACTGAGAATGACAAGCAGCCAATAAATATCATACATGTGGGAGCATGACCTCAGGTTAGTCTACTCATCCATAATTGAATTCATTCATGATCCAGAAGGTGTTGGTCTACCAAGGAATAGATCAGAGGTGGTATTCAGCTGGTTCTGACCAATTCTGGCAAACCAGTACCGGAAGTAGTTCAGAGACCCAGCAAATACCATCTCTGACTGGCTCCACCCCAGTGGTGGGATTCAAATAATTTAACAACCGGTTCTCTGCCCTAATGACCAGCAGGGTAAGTGGGGCTTGGTGGTCATGTGACCATGTGGGCATGGCCAACTCAACATCACTCACGTTGATGGGCACTTCACCTTAGCTGTTACAATGTAATAAGGGTTAACCCGAGAGGCAGTTTCTGTAAGCAGGGCAATAAAGATGAGGCTAGAAACAACACCAGAATGTTTCCTTCCTGCCTTCCTTACAGGATTAGCCCTGTAAAGTCGAGAAAAACAAAAGGAGATTTCTCCCAACAACCGGTTCTCCGAACTGCTTAGAAAGTTACCAACCGGTTCTCTCGAATAGGTGCGAACTGGCTGAACCCCACCACTGCACCACCCTCATCTAATCACTGCCTCCTGAGTCCCAGCTGATCAGCTGGGTCTTCTTCTGTTGCCCCGCACAGGAAAACAGAGCTGGAAAGCAGGTTAGTGGGGTGGGGTGGAAATGGGGATTTTACAGTACCCTTGCCCTGGAGTGGGGTGGAAATAGAGATTTTATAATATCCTTGCCCTGAAGTGAGGTGGAAATGGGGATTTTGCAGTATCCTTGCCCTGGAGTTGGGTGGAAATGGAGATTTTACATTTATCCTTCCCAAGCCATGCCACATCCACAGAACCGGTAGTAAAAGAAATTTGAATCCCACCCCTGGAATAGATGCCTTTTGCAAAAGCTGATAGAGGAGAATACTTGTAGCTGTTGAAATGCGGGGTCCTTGATGCTCTCTGAGCTTGGTTGTTTTCTTGCAGATGTTTCGTGACCCAACTAGGTAAAATTATCAGTAGTAGGAGGGAGTAGAGTTTGATCTCATTTTATATTTGAATTGTTTGCCCTGTCAGTGTTACTGCAAGTAATTCTGTGGTTAGGCTGTTTACTGTTTTGTTTGGCACTTCCTTGATTAACAATAGCAATACTTAGTCTTATATATAGTTTCACAGTGCTTTAAAGCCCTCTCTAAGCAGCTTACATAGTCAGCAAATTGCCCCCCAACAATTTGGGTCCTTATTTTACCAAGCTCGGAAGGATGGAAGACCGAGCCAACCTTGAGTTGGTAAGAATCGAACTGCCAAACTGCAGGCTGTCAGCAGAATTAGCATGCAGTGCTGCATTCTAACCACTGCGCCAGCACAGCTCCTAGGGTATTACACTCTTGTTCGCTTCATGACTGTTGATCTAATTTTAATCTTGGTGTTAACTGGGTGTTGATTGCTGATGGGGAGATATTTTGGGTTTATTAATTCCCTTTTCAGCTTGTTGGTTATCTTTTCTTTGAAAGGTATGCAGATGTTGTGCATGTCTATGTGTTTGTTGATGGCCAGATTGTCAGCGTGTCAGGCTTCAAGGAATTCCCTAACATTTTGGATTTGACTTGGTCGAGGATGGCCCCAGTTTCTTAATGGCAACTATCGTTAAGGTTGTCCATCTGTTGTGAAATTAAAGCTTGTTCATCATGTCTTCTGACTGTTAGTTGGACAGATGCATTCTGCTGATCTTCTGCCTTTCTGGCAGTCTTTCTGTTTTCCAGCAGACTTTCTGTTACAAAAGTCTTGCTTTCATAAATTCCTTTCTGCATAGGAAAAAAGCCTGGGAATGTTAGGTGGCTAAACTTACCCGTTAAATGATAATCTGAGAATAGCAAGTTACAGCAGTGCAAATATTCAAGCCATTTTAAAAAATAATAATCTTTAAATTCTAAAGTACATGATTGCACTTGTATACTGTGGCTTTTTAATGTTAGTGTTAAAACAGAACAAACCGAATATATTGGAAGGTAATAGAAGTATACCGAAGGGAGGAGCTGAGTGAAAGAAGAAGGAGGGTGGAGAGGGGGAGAGAGAGGAGGAGGAGAAGGAAGGGAGGGAATGGATTAAGAGAGGGAGTGATAGGGTTAGGTTTAGATAGAGGGGGAGGGGAAGTAGGTGTAGAGGGGTATGAGAGAAGGAAGAATGAAAGTTGGAGGGGGTTGAAAGAGGGTGTATGGTGGGCCAAGGTGGTATATTGGGTTTGTATTTTAGGGGGCATTTTCTATATAAGTGAGAGCTGTGTTTATTACTCAATGTTATATGCCCCGGTTATGCACAGTAAACATGTGATTGTATAGAATGAAATGGAAATAAAAAATATTATAAAAAATAAAAACTAATAATAATCTGAAACTGTTTTGAGCTGCTTGCGGTCAGCAATAAAATTTACAGTTGTTTTTTTTTTACCTTCTGGAAGTCGATTCCGCTATTTATGAATCTGGGCATTGATCTAGAGTTCACTTATTCACTGCAACCTCAACAACATTCATTGTAAGCAGGTGAGGTTTCTGCTACCTTGTGCTTCCTTCTAACAAAAGTGTAACTAAATCTCGGGTGGGAAGAGGTAATGAAAGGAAACACAATCACACCATACTTTGAAATTGTGATATCTCCCTTGGCACAACAGCCATTTGAGCAAGTAAGGTTGCAAGATACCCCACATTCTGGGCAGATAGAGGTTTTGTCTTCCAATTCTCAAGAAGCTTTAGGATTAATGTTGCTAAGGCAGAATTTTCTATCTCGTCATTTTCCCTTGAAAGGAATGCATATATTCTCATTGCATGAGAAGCTGGACTCATGCAATGACTGGTGATCACTCCCCCCTTCTCTTTTAACAATGTTATATATATATATATATATATATATATATATATATATATATCTATAGATAGATAGATAGATAGATAGATAGATAGATAGATAGATAGATAGATAGATATAGATATAGATATAGATATAGATATAGATATAGATATAGATATAGATATAGATATAGATAGATATAGATATAGATATAGATATAGATATAGATATAGATATAGATATAGATATAGATATAGATATAGATATAGATATATAGATATAGATATAGATATAGATATAGATATAGATATAGATATAGATATAGATATAGATATAGATATAGATATAGATATAGATATAGATATAGATATAGATATAGATATAGATATAGATATAGATATAGATATAGATATAGATATAGATAGATAGATAGATAGATAGATAGATAGATAGATAGATAGATAGATATAGATAGATATAGATAGATAGATAGATATAGATATAGATATATATATAGATACAGATACAGATACAGATACAGATACAGAGACAGAGACAGAGACAGAGAGAGAGAGAGAGAGAGAGAGAGAGAGAGAGAGAGAGAGATAGAGATACAGATAGAGAGAGAGATAGAGATAGAGATAGAGATAGAGATAGAGATAGATAGATATAGATATAGATATAGATATAGATATAGATATAGATATAGATATAGATATAGATATAGATATAGATATAGATATAGATATAGATATAGATATAGATATATAGACATAGACATAGACATAGACATAGACATAGACATAGACATAGACATAGACATAGACAGAGACAGAGACAGAGACAGAGACAGAGACAGAGATAGATAGATATAGATATAGATATAGATATAGATATAGATATAGATATAGATATAGATATAGATATAGATATAGATATAGATATAGATATAGATAGAGAGAGAGAGAGAGAGAGAGAGAGAGAGAGAGAGATAGAGATAGAGAGAGAGAGATATAGATATAGATATAGATATAGATATATAGACATAGACATAGACATAGACATAGACATAGATATAGATATAGATATAGATATAGATATAGATATAGATATAGATATAGATAGTGTTGATTTCAATGTATGTTATCAAGCTTGGTAGTGCTACCAACAAAAGGGAAGAAAAGCAGAGGAATAAATGGCAAAAGAATATTGAAGAAAAACATCTTCATCCTCTTCCTCCTTTTCCTCCCTCCTCCTCCTCCTCCTCCTCCTCCTCCTCCTCCTCCTCCTCCTTTTTCTCCCTCCTTCTCCCTCCTCCTCCTCTTCTTCCTTCTCCTTCTCCTCTTTCTCCTTCTTCTAGAATGTAAAATAATGGAGTTGGAAGGGACCTTGATGGTCTTCTAGTCCAACCCCCTGCTTGGCCTATACCATTTCAGATCAATGTTTGTCCAGTCTCTTCTCAAAAAACGTCCAGTGTTGGAGCATTCACAACTTCTGGAGGCAAGTTGTTCCACTGATTAATTGTTCTAACTGTCAGGAAATTTCTCCTCAGTTCTAGGTTGCTTCTCTCCTTGATGAGTTTCCGCCCGTTGCTTCAGAGTGCTTTGGAGAATAGCTTGACTCCCTCTCCTTTGTGACAACCCTTGAGATATTGTAACGCTACTATCATGTCTCCCCTAATCCTTCTTCTCATTAAACTAGACATACCCAATTCTTGCAACCGTTCTTCATTTGTTTTAGCCTCCATTCCCTTCATCATCTTGGTTACTCTTCTCTGCACTCTTTCTAAAGTCACATATCCTATTTACATCGTGGTGACCAAAACCGAATGCAGTATTCCAAGTGTGGCCTTACCAAGGAATAATAAAGTGGTATTAACCCTTCACGTGATCTTGATTCTATCCTTCTGTTTATGCAGCCTAGAACTTTGTTGGCTTTTTTGGCAGCTGCTACACATGGCTGGCACATATTTAAATGGTTGTCCACTAGGACTGCAAGATCCCTCTCACAGTTACTACTGTTGAGCAAGGTACCACCTATATTGTCCCTGTGCATTTGGTTTTTCTTGCCTAAATGTAGAACCTGACTTTTATATACTTTGCATTTCATTTTGTGAGTTAAGGACAAGTGTTCAAGTCTGTCAAGATCTTTTTTTATTTTATTTTGAGCTTGTCTTCCAGGGTATTGGCTATTCCTGCCAGCTTAGTGTCATCTGCAAATTTGATGAGCTTCCCTCCCCTTCTCCTCTTCTGGACTTTAGAAGAATATTAAAGTGATTAAGGGGCCAAATGGCTGAGGACAAGAGGACTTCCAAATCCTTAGCCAGAAAAAAGAGAATTCCTTTCTTCAGTTGGAACAACTGGGCAAAGGAATTCTCTTTGACCTTTAAATTCAACCTAATTTATTTTTTTAAGGTTAAAAAAAAATAAAATCTAAACATTTTAGACCTGCTTACTCAAGAGACTTCAAATGACATACCAGAGTTCATGTGAGGATTAACAGATGTGACCTTTTTCACACCTCCGTTGCAGGAATGTGTTTAACTTCTAATGTCAGGGTTTGAATAATACATTTTATTTTCTCCAAAATTCTGAGATTTCATCAGATATTGAAGTACTGCAGGAAGTTAGCACTCAGCCCTCTCCTAGAAAAATGAAATATCCTAAGAAATATTGAAAAGGCAGAATATTATATTTCCCTGGATTTGAAAAGGGAGAAACATGTTTTAAAGACAAAGTAGCTCCCTGCAGATTCCTGCCCATCCCCCTTTGTCAATGGGCCATTAAGATGCCCAAGCCAGTCCCTTTACATAATAAAGAGTTCTCCCCTTCAGCTCCAGGGTGATGGGATCAAGACATGATAGTATTAGCCCTTTAGCCAACTCACCACATGGCATCTGAGAACTCAACCAAACCTGGACTCAGCCTAGAGAGTTGCCCCTGCATGGCCCCATGGGAGTCTGACAACCAATCAGAATACATTTCTTACACAGGAACAGGAAACAGAGAGGTGGGGCTGAACAGAGTATTAAAACACCTTTTCCCCCAGGACCTCAAGCCATATGGTCCTGTCCACCATTAAACCATCTTTCTAAGCAGCCTCCATATTTCTAGTGTATTTTTCCCTACTTGGAACTGAACCCAGAAGGACATTTCTTCCACTAGTACTTTAAGATACCCTCTTAGGTTTAGCTTGATATCCTTTATCATGAAGACACATAGTTTTTTTTCCCCCTCATCCTCATCTTCTGAAACTCCCCAAACTTAGCTTATAAGGTTTGAAGCCTTTGGAAGAAGTGTCCATCTGGGTTCAGTTCTAAGTGGGGAGAAAGACACTGGAAACATGGAGGCTGCTTGGAAAGATGGTTTAATGGTGGACAGGACCACATGGCTTTTAAAGTTCTGCATAGCTGACTACATGGAATGGAGAGAGAGAGAGATGTTTATACCCGCTCTTGGGCCTTGCCCTAGAGCTTCCTGTTCCTGTGCAAGAAATATATCCTATTGGTTGCTGTAGGGGTCATGTACAAATCCTAGAAGTTTGTCTGAGATAAGTCTGGTTGAACAGTGATGAGTGATATAATATCCCCAGGTGCCATATGGTGAGCTCTGTTCCTAGATGGGTTAATCCTATTATGTCCTGGAGGGTCATGTCTTAATCCCATAAACCTGGAGCTGAGGTTTTTTGTTTTGTAGATAGGCTGGCCCAGTGGTGGGATTCATACTTTTTTAACTACCGGTTCTGTGGATGTGGCTTGGTGGGCATGGCAGGGAAAGGATACTGTAAAATCTCCATTCCCTTCCCACTCCGGGGGAAGGATACTGCAAAATCCCCATTCTCTCCCCACTCCAGGGGGAGGATAATGCAAAATTTATATTCCCACCCCACTCCAGGGGAAGGATACTGTAAAATCTCCATTCCCTCCCCACTCCAGGGGAAGGATACTGCAAAAGCTCCATTTCCTCCCCACTCCAGGGGAAGGATACTGCAAAATCCCCATTCCCTCCCCACTAACCTGCTTTCCAGCTCCATTCTCCTGTGCAAGGCAACAAAAGAAGACCCAGCTGATCAAATGGAACTCAGGAGACAGCAAATACCAGGGGGTTGTGACTCTACATACACACACACACACACACACACACACACACACACACACACACACACTCTTATTTAATTATTTGTTTGTTTGTTTGTTTATTTATTTATTTATTTAAAAACATTGTCCTGTGATATTTCCCAAATGGATCTGTTAAGTTTGAGATCGAAAGCCAAGATTCAAAATTCTAAAAAATGAAGGACTTTTTAAAAAAAACCACTCGGGAGTCTCAAATATTAGTTAAAGCACTATTAAATAAGAACAAAGCTCTCCAAAATTCCCAGGAGGGGAACTTTTATTGACTAAACCATGAATTCACAAACAAGCAGCTTGCTGGCTCAGGTGTGATTTGTGCAAGCTGTCCCTAGATGCAAAGCATTTTGCCCCCCCCCTCCCCCTCCCCAAATATCTAAAATGCAACTCAGACATCTTTTTAAAAACCCAGATTTCTCATTGCAAGAGCAATTGCTGTTGAGATGCAGGGATCAGCAAAACCAAGAGCCTGGCAGATGTGGCTCACCAGATAGACTACAGTGGATCAGTCAACACCTCGCAGAAAAGGAAATAATGGAGTTCCAGACACAGTTATTGTGATGACCCGGGACAAGGCTTGAAGGTCCCGCAGCCAGCTGAGAGTTCAAACTCCCCTTTAATGCCCCCCACATTCTTGGCAAGCCACAGAGCAAGGTGCACGCTCATAATAAAGAGACAGCAGCCTCTGGCTGTGCCCAGTCCAGCAAAACAAAAGAACAGGGAAAATGAGTCCACGAAACAAGGAAGAAACAATGAGCCCACAAATTTAGGAACAAGGTACCAATTCCTTGAAATCAGGAAGGAGGCACTGAGTTCACAAGTTCACAAGCGAGGAAGAAACAAGCCATCCTGCTAACTCCACATGCCTGCATCGGCCCACAACTCTACCAATTTAGCATTTGTTCCCAACAAATGCCCCTCCCCACAGCTTCTCCTCAAATCTCAGTCCCCAGGTGTGCCTTGTGAAGAGAAGCAGGGCACTCTCCTCCTGAGTCATCAGGTTGGCCTGCGCTGTTCCTTCATTCTCTCCTCTCTCCGTGCTCGGGGATCAGGAGGAAGTGGTCCTGGCTCATCACTTGAATTTGAATTTCCTTTATTTGTATGCCGCCCTTTTCCCTGGGGGGACTCAGGGCAGCTCACAATTCAAAAAGGGAGGGGGAGGAAGACAAATTTGGCATTAAACAGATCACCAAATTGAATAAAAATAACAAACAAAAATCCTTTTTTACTTAGAACCATGTACAAACTTTACTCACATTATAATTATAAATGAGAATTTGAATCACACCAGATTCTTTATAAAACCAAATAAAAACCAAAATGCACAATAAATCTTTTGGAATACTGGCAACAACGTTCTTAAAGATTCACGTTGCAAAAAAGTTAGATATAAAAAAGCAAATCCTTACATGCAAAAGTGAAGAAGTTCTGATGTTCCACATTGTTGCAAGTTATAACTCTCAGCAGTTCCAACCAATATGACCAATCATATGAGATGTTGGAATTGTTATTCACCAGCATCTGGTCACTGCTTCTCTACTTTTGCCCCCATATATAAATTATTGCATAATAATTTACTTGAGCTCTGTTGCTCCTTATGCCCACTACTTGTCCTCTCTTGGCCATCCTGACCCCGTTCCTCCCTGCTAACAAACTGTTCCAATCCTGAGGGGCCCTGGGATGCCTCGCCCTGCTCCTCTGAAGCCAACAAAGCCTCACCTTTGATCTTTGTGGGCTCTATCTCCAGCTTGTCCTCTTCTGCAGATTCAGGCTCCAACGGGAGCATGAGAGCTGTGAGACAACCAAAAGAAGCAGAATAAAAATGTAACTTGGATAAAGGAAATGCATGAGAATAATGAAAAAAAACCCTTCCCTTTGAGTAAATTATATGTTACAATGTATCCCTTTTCAGAGGCAATGGTGGATGCCCATCACTTCCATATCTTAAAAGTCATACCCTCAACACAAAAATAGAAGAGAAGAGAAGAGAAGAGAAGAGAAGAGAAGAGAAGAGAAGAGAAGAGAAGAGAAGAGAAGAGAAGAGAATTCTTTATTGGCCAAGTGTGATTGGACACGCAAGGAATTTGTCTTTGGTGCATAAGTTCTCGGTGTACATAAAAGACCAAGATACATTTGTCAAGAATCATAAGGCACAGCACTTAATGGGGTACAAATAAGCAATCAGGAAACAATCAATATCAATATAAATCGTAAGGATACAAGCAACAACGTTACAGTCCTGCAGTCATAAGTGGGGGGGAGATGGGTGATAGGAATGATGAAAAGACTAATAGTTATAGCAATGCAGCTTTAGTGAATAGTTTGACAGTGTTGAGGGAATTATTTGTTTACCAAAGAGTTGGCATTCAGGGAAAAACTCTCCTTGTGTCTAGTTGTCCTGGTGTGCAGAGCCCTATAGCATCGTTTTGAGGGTAGAAGTTGAAACAATTGATGTCCAGGATGCGAGGGGTCTGTAGATATTTTCACAGCCCTCTTTTTGACTCTTGCAGTCAGAGGTGGGTTCCTACCAGTTCGCACCTATTCGGTAGAACCGGTTCGTCAAATCTACCGAATCGGTTAGAAGAGGTTCCACCAGTGGACCCGGAAAGCGGGACACACCTACAGAAGAGGTTCCAAAATTTTTTGAAACCCACCACTGCTTGCAATGTACAGGTCCTCAATGGAAGGCAGGTTGGTAACCATTGTTTTTTTTCTGCAGTTCAAATTATCCATTGAAGCCTGTGTCTGTCTTGTTTCATTGCAGAACCAAACGAGACAGTTATAGAGGTGGAAATGACAGACTCAATCATTCCTCCTTAGAACTGAATCAGCTGCTCCTTGGGCAGTTTCAGCTTCCTGACTTGGCGTAGATATATGCATAGATATTAAGAAAATGTATCTGAGAAGTTTGCATAATAAGAAAACAAGGGAAGGTTAAAAAGAAGGAAGAGAAAGGAGAGAAGGGAAGGGAGAGGTGGAAAGAAGGAAGGAGAGAAGAAAGAGAAGAAAGTGGGATAGGAAGGAGGAAGGGAAGAAGGTAGGGAAGCAAGGAGGGAAAGAGGGAGGGAAGGAAGGAGAGAAGGAGAGTAGATAGGAAGGAGGGAAGGAGGGAAGAAAGGAGGGAACTTAAGAGAAGAGAAAGGAAGGAGGGTAGGAGGAAAGGAGGGAGGGAAGATATGAGAGAAGGAGGGGGGGGAAGAAGAGAGGAAAGGGAAGGGGAAGGAAAGGAGGAAAGGAAAAGAAAGGAGGGAAGGAAGGAGGGAAGGTGAGAAGGAGGGAGGGAAGGAAGGGGAGTGGGAAAAAAGAAACAAGGGAAGGAAAGAGGGAGGGAGGGAAGAAGATACCTAACCTTTGATGTCTATAATGATTTTGATATTATGGGAATGTCTTGAAACACAGTCAAATGTAAAGCAAAACAGTGGATGTTGTATTGTCTTTTACCAGTTATTGGTTGTTGTATTTTTCTTTTACTAATAAAAATACTTTAATTAAAAAATAAAAAGTCAGTTGTGTTTAAAAAAGACATCCTATGATGAGCAGTTGTTTAGTCAAACATGTGCGTCTTTAAAATAAACGTGTTAAAGAAAATAGCATATGACAGTATCTAAGAACGTTTGAGCCATTTCTTAAAAGAGAATGTGAGACAGACAGAAGGAAACAGGGGAGAAGGAAGGAAAGGGAGAATGGGAATGGACAGGGCAATGCACACAAGCTTGCAAGGCTGAAACAGCCAAATTTATACTAGTTAAACATTGCACAATATGAGACCAGACGATTGGCGGAGTCCAACTGCTTCTTTATCCACAGCAGCGATTTTTTTAAAAGCAAAGAAGAACACAGAGAAAAGGAACATATTTGATTGGAAGGCATCACCTCCTTCCACTGGAAGTCTTCAACACTCATTGGATTCTCTGCTTCATTGCCTTGTACTGTTCCAGAAACAATATTTCATTCTTCGAAGCTCATCTTGGCTCACGATGATGGTTGTCTTTAGCATATAAAGAACCAGTTTGGTCTAGTAGTTAAGGCACCCGGCTAGAAAGTCTGAGACCAGGAGTTCTAGTCCTTCCTTAGCCATGAAAGCCAGCTATGGGCCAATCCCCACAGACAGTGAGTTCTTGTCCCATCTTAGCCATGAAAGCCAGCTGGGTGACTTTGGGAGACGGTGAGTTCTAGTTCTCCAGAAGGTGGTTGGGGGCTGGCGGATAGGTGGGATGATGTCGGCAGGGCAGCCTCATCCTGTGTGGGCTGGATTAATGGCTTTGGTGGGCCGTATCCGTCCCACGGGCTGTAGCTTAAGGACCCCTGTTAGATAAAGAGCACAATTCTCAGGAGCAAGTAAAGGAGAATATTCCTAGTTCTGGGTTGAAATGAGGGATCCTTTATTTCTCTGTGTGCTTGGTGGTTTTCTTGCAGACGTTAGCGTGCAAGAAAACCACCAAGCTCAAAGAGAAGCCTGGTCCTCCCTTAGGAACAAAGCCTTATTTCCCCCCCCAATGCAATTCGAGCATGTGGATTTTCCTCCCTGTGATGGTTTGCAAAGATCGTGACACCGTGCATTAGTTTAGAACCTGATGCTTGCTAGGCTCCCTTTATTCATTCGGTGCAATTGCTACTTGTTATTATTTTATTTTTCGAGCAATTTATTGTGAATACATAGAGGGGGTATTGGATGACAGTCGTTTGAAGTTTGCTTATTAAAAACGGGACCCTGATACTGAAAATAAGTAGCTTTATTCACAACAAAAGGAAAGGTCTCCTCCACGTTGAGTGCATTTCTACATAAAACCAAATGTATCCACTTTGGTTGTCAAGGTACAGGAAATGCTTCAACCCGAATGACTGCTTTATTCTTTCTTTTATTCAGAAAGGAGAATGTCCCTGAAAATAAATAAACAAACTGTGAAAACCTGGAAACATTTGAGGTTGAATTTACATATTCGACACAGCATGAAAAGAAAGGCTTTCTAATTTGTATTGGATCTGAAATGGGTTGGTTAATGGACAACGGTAATGTCTTTTTAATTTGGAAAAAAATAAAATCTTGATGGAATTTGAAAATGAACTGCCTGGGAAAGGGGCCTGTGAATCTGAAGGCAAAGTTCACACAGTAGAAAACTTAATAATGAAATGCAAATATAGATAGATAGATAGATAGATAGATAGAGATAGATAGATAGATAGATAGATAGATAGATAGAAAGAGATAGATAGATAGATAGATAGATAGATAGATAGATAGATAGATAGAAAGATAGAAAGAGATAGATATATAGATAGATATATAGATAGATAGATAGATAGATAGATAGGTAGGTAGGTAGGTAGGTAGGTAGGTAGGTAGGTAGGTAGGTAGGCAGGCAGGCAGGCAGGCAGGCAGGCAGGCAGGCAGGCAGGCAGGCAGGCAGGCAGGCAGACAGACAGACAGACAGATGAAAGACGATAGACGATAGACGATAGACGATAGACAATAGATGATAGATAGGGAGAGAGAGAGAGAGAGAAAGAGAGAGAGAAATGATAGACAGACAGACAGACAGACAGACAGATAGATAGATAGATAGATGATAGATAGATAGATTGATAGAAAGAGAAAGAAAGAAAGAAAGATGATAGATAGATAATAGATAGATAGATAGAAAGAGATAGAAAGAAAGAAAGAAAGAAAGAAAGAAAGAAAGATAGATAGATAGATAGATAGATAGATAGATAGATAGATAGATAGATAGATAGATAGATATGGATGGATGGATGGATGGATGGATGGATGGATGGATGGATAGATAGATAGATAGATAGATAGATAGATAGATAGATAGAGAAAGAGATAGAAAGAAAGAAAGATATGGATGGATGGATGGATGGATGGATGGATGGATGGATGGATGGATGGATAGATAAATAGATATGGATGGATGGATGGATAGATCTTGTTGGGGCAAGATCTTGAACTTTCAACTAGGTAGGGAAAACCAGGAAGCTTTCAGATTCGGGTTTTCCCAGATGTGCCAACATGTCTCTCTTAATAAATTGAAACTTTGAGCAATACTTTGCCTTGGACTCTGATTTACTTTTGGATGCTATTGGGAATCCTGACAATATTTTTATGATCCATTCCTTCCGAAGCTGTGGATGCTAGTTTCATTTCTGATTACTACTTTTGCTCAATCCGAGTTCTGCAATTTGATATCCTTTAAAAACCCCTCTTTGTTCATTAAAATGAGGAGTCTCACTGGAACAAATGGAATTAACTTGTTCTCTGTCTTGATGAGTGAAAAGTCTTTTGAGTTTCATTTTCGTTTGAAAATTGTATTTATTTAGCAGCAAATCAGTAGCTGGATGAACCAGTTGGCCTCTGTGATCTTTCCTTTCTAATTTTGGTGGTTCTATAATTGGGGTCAAATGCAAATTAAATAAAATGGGGGGAAAATAATTACTCGGGCTACACTTTTACTGCATGACAGATACAAAAGAACAGATTATTTGATGGTAATTGAGGAATGGAGAAGTTGATTCATTTCATTCTTCTGAATGGATATTCACCCAGGGAAAATGTTTTATACGCAATAGTATAAACTCTCAGGAAAAATGGATTGATGGAGATCAATTAGTCTTCAGATGAATGCCATAGGTCTAAATTACTCTGTAAGAATTGAAGAGCATTTAGGCTGAACGTTTTATTAGATATTGGTATATCTAATGGTAGATATATTCTTCTCTTTGTCGTCATTGATTCGTGAAACTTTCAAAGGTCTCTTGAGCAAAATCCAGCTCCTTTCAGAATGCAGCATCAAGTTTATCCCCAAAGCAGCTTCTGCTAAAAAGAAAGAGCGGATGCTTTCACAAGATTAGACGACCACTAGAACAGAGAAAGCAACGTTTGCCTAGCAAAGAAGAGCTGGAGTCGTGAACATGCCTGAACCCACTCCGTTCATCTTGGGTTCTAGATGTAGAAATGATCATCTGCAAATGTAGAATTTTAGTAACTTCAGAAAGATGGAAGTCAACCATGAGTTAATCTTGAGCCAGTCAGGATCAAACTCCTGGCAATGTGCAAAATCTGCCTGCCTGCCTGCCTGCCTGTCTGTCCGTCCATCCGTCCGTCCGTCCATCCATCCATCCATCCATCCATCCATCCATCCTGTTCTGAGTCATCCTGAGGCACTGAGTTTTATAAATATGAGCATGATAGTGTAGAATAATCATATCCAAGGACCAGGTGTGGGTTTCAAAAAAATTTGGAACCTCTTCTGTAGGTGTGGCCTGCTTTCTGGGTCCACTGGTGGAACCTCTTCTAACCGGATCGGTAGATTTGACGAACCGGTTCTATCGAATAGGTGTGAAATGGTAGGAACCCACTTCTGCTACCTACCTACCTACCTACCTACCTACCTACCTACCTACCTACCTACCTACCTATCATCATCTATCATCTCTCATTTTCTATCATCTATCTTCTCTTTCAATCATCATTACCTTCTATCTATCTATCTATCTATCTATCTATCTATCTATCTATCTATCTATCTATCTATCTATCTATCTATCATCTATATCATCTCTCATTTTCTATCATCTATCTTCTCTTTCAATCATCTATCACCTTATCTCTCTCATCTCCCATTTTCTATCATCTATCTTCTCTTTCAATCATATCTATCTATCTATCTGTCTGTCTGTCTGTCTGTCTGTCTGTCCGTCCGTCCGTCCATCCATCCATCCATCCATCCATCCATCCATCCATCCATCCATCCATCTATCTATCATCTATCATCTATCTGTCCATCTAGGAGTGTAAGCGGATATATTTTAACGTACTTTTAATGCATTTTTAAATCATTTTGTAATTTTTGTTTTAATATTTTCAAAGACTGTATCCCACCTTCCTTTGGCTGGTCTATGACCATAATAAAATGTGATCAATTGATTTCTTTTGCACCCACAACATGTCTTAGCTCCTGATTTATTTTGTTACCATTGTCTCTTTCTTCAGCATTCTGGCATCTGCAACTCTGCTTGTAGGCTATGGGAAAACCACAGGGTGTTGACACGCCACCATTTCTTTGTCACAACTCACAGTGGGTTTTATATACAGCAGGGCTGGAAGTGGCTTAATGACAGCTTCCTGTATGTTGCTGCAAAACTCCTGAAATATACTGAAATTGCAGACCAAAACTCATGTTTCTGTGTGGAATCCTGATTATTCCAGCAATGGTTCATTTAGTGACTGCTCAAATTTGCAACGGCATTGAAAAAAATGGAACATGATCATTTTTCACACATAGAGCAATAGCAATAGCAACAGCAGTTAAACTTATATACCGCTTCATAGGGCTTTCAGCCCTCTCTAAGCGGTTTACAGAGCATATCGCCCCCAACAACAATCCGGGTCCTCATTTTACCCACCTCGGAAGGATGGAAGGCTAAGTCAACCCTGAGCCGGTGAGATTTGAACAGCCGAACTGCAGAACTGCAGTCAGCTGAAGTAGCCTGCAGTGCTGCATTTAACCACTGCGCCACCTCAGCTCCTGACCATTGCAGAATCCCCATGGTCACATGATCAAAATTCGGATGCAACCGGCATGCATTTCAGATAATTGCAGTATCCTGGGGTCATGTGATCTACCCCCCCCCCCATTTTTTGACAAAGTCAACGAGGAAGCCAGATTCATGTAATAACTGGAGGCTAAAACATATAAAGAACATTTGCTGGAATTGGGCATGTCTAGTTTGATGGAAAGAAAGACTAGAGGTGACATGATAGTAGTGTTCTAATATTTGAGGGGTTGCCACAAGGAAGAGGGGGTCAACTTATTCTCCAAAGTACTTGGAAGCAGGGCAAGAAGCAATGGGTAGAAACTGATCAAGGAGAGAAGGAACCTAGAACTAAGGAGAAATTTCCTGACAGTTAGGAAATCAGTGGAACAACTTGCCACCAGAAGTTGTGAATGCTCCAACAGTGGAAGTTTTTAAGAAGAGATTGGACAACCATTTGTCTGAAATAGAGTTTCCTGTCTGAGCAGGTGGTTGGACTAGAAGACCTCCAAAGTCCCTTCCAGCTCTGTTATTCTATTCTATTCTATTCTATTCTATTCTATTCTATTCTATTCTATTCTATTCTATTCTATTCTATTCTATTCTATTCTATTCCATTCCATTCCATTCCATTCCATTCCACTCCACTCCACTCCACCCCACCCCACCCCACCCTACCCTACCCTACCCTACCCTACCCTACCCTACCCTAATTCTATTCTTCTGCTAAATAGGGCCATAAAATATAGGGCAAAACTCACTTAACAATAGTCTTGCTTACCAATGGAAATTTTGGGTTGAATTGTGGTCATAGAGTGAGGACCTCCTTTATATGTTTCTTTTTGCATTCTCTTGTTCTAAGCTACATGCCAATTGCTCGTGCTGAATCCCTGTATATTCTATTATAAACTGTATATATTATTATTATTCTCTCCCTTCCTAGTATCTATCTCTCCCCACTTATGGCTATAACCATGTTGCTTGTGTCTTTCAATTTATATGGTTTGTATTGTTTCCTAGCATGACTTGATAGCTTAGTAGTAACCTTGACTATCACTAAGTGTTGTATCTTGTGATTCTGGATGAATGTATTTTTATTCTCCTTATGTACACTGAGAGAATATGCAACAAAGAGAAATTCCTTGTGTGTCCAATGACACTTGGCCAATAAGGAATTCAATTCAATTCTACTCTACTACTCTACTCTACTCTACTCTACTCTACTCTACTCTACTCTACTCTACTCTACTCTACTCTACTCTACTCTACTCTCCTTTACTCTACTCTACTCTACTCTACTCTACTCTGGGATGGGAAGATATGTTTTCCTTGGCAGCAGTGTTTTCTCATTTCCTATTTATCCCTGACTGCTTGAATCTAGAGATCTCCTAGGTATATTTCTCACATTTGCAGAGAAGTGTGAAATGGCACCAGCACTCTCATTTGAAAGAAGCTTCAAATATTTGCAGATGAAACAGAAGTTCTTCTTAAGTAATTTCCTTAGGCCCTTACCTCCTACTCTTTAACAACATTGTTAGTTCTTTTCTCAGGAAAGAACACAGAACAGAGGCTTACCGAGACACGCAATTAGATTTATAAATTGATTCATTCACATTGCAGGTATAAGGATGGGGCGGAATTTCAATAGCCTCAGTAAATACTTTGGAGATATGCTAAACAGATGGGAAAATCTGAGTGAGGATACAGGGGGAAAAAATTCATTGCAAGATGTCCCTTAACAAATCTAGGCTGGAGATGAAAGTGAGTTAGAGAGACAAAGTATTCTGCAATTGTTGTCATAATGCCATGAACTGAAGCTCATCTCTGAATATGAACAAAATAAATTGTTACTCCTGACCACATTACTGTATAAATACATCAATTGGGAAGTTGCAAAACTGAATAGGAAGTAGAATATACTACATATGCAAACTCAAATATCCATATTTCAGAAATTTGCAATGTGTCTCATAACTCAAACAATATGTGCCGATCTTAAATATTTGCATACATGAGTATGTTGAAGAAGCATAGAACCATGGTATAAAGGTAAAGGTTCCCCTCGCACATATGTGCTAGTTGTTCCCGACTCTAGGGGGTGATGCTCATCTCTGTTTCAAAGCCGAAGAGCCAGCACTGTCCGAAGACGTCTCCGTGGTCATGTGGCCGGCATGACTAAATGCCAAAGGCGCACGGAACACTGTTATCTTCCCACTAAAATAGTGGTCCCTATTTTTCTACTTGCATTTTTACGTGCTTTCGAACTGCTAGGTTGGCAGAAGCTGGGACAAGGAATGGGAGCTCACTCCATTACGTGGTGCTAGGGATTCGAACCACTGAACTGCTAACCTTTCTAATCAACAAGCTCAGTGCCATTGCGTCCCTCAGAAACATGGTATATTATGGTGTAATTCTCTTATTTTATGCTAAAGAGCTATTTTTTGAAAAAGATATACACTTAGGACAATTGGGTGTGAAAATGCATATATTAAATGATACCTGTGTTCTCTATATCATATTTCTTTTTTTTTTCTTTTTTGTTTTTTTGAGCTTGGAAAATTACACCACGGCATTGAGAAGAAGAAGGAAAAACTTGTCAATTTGGGAAGTGCACATTGTTTGGTTTTCCTAAAGAAAAAGGTTGATCATTACAAGATGATTTAATATCCCTAGGTTGAAGTCTGTTGGCCACCGAACCCTCCAGAGGCCCCATCAGAGGAGGAGAAGGAGGCCTGGGAGTCAGGGTCAACATCAAGGCAAGCTGGGTGCTCTTAGTTGAAAGACGGAACAGAGCTGGCAGAGAGAGAGACAGAGAGACAGAGGCAGAGGGAGAGACAGAGGCGGAGCCTGGGCTGTCTGTCAGCCCTCAGATGGAGAGTCAACAGCCCCCAGGTCTGGAGGTGGTCAATGAAGAAGAGGAGGGACAGCTGACCTTTTTTTCTGAAATATATATATATATTATATATAAATATATTATTTATAAATAAATATATAATATATAAATATATATTATAAATATTATATAAATATTATATATATATATATATATATATATATATATATATATATATATATATATATATATATATATATATATATATGCTCTCCTTTTCAAAATCACATTTTGAATAGTATATGGACAATAATGTATTGTATAATAGTATAATAATTAATATATATGAATGTGTGTGTGTGTGTGTGTGTCTATAGTGTGTATGTGTGTGTGTGTGTGTGTGTGTGTATTTCAAAATGACCATCAGATCATCAGTATTTCTTATACAGTATTATTTTAACACACATCACTGCTAAGGAGTTAGATGTTTTCCAACTGCCAATTGCCTTATACTAACATGCTCTGATGCTGCCCCCCTCTCCCTCCCCACTGCTTTATATGGGCGTGGCCAGCCCATGACTCATCCGGCCTGCAGGCTGGCCTGATCACATGGTTTCATAGTAAAGCACAAGTATCTAGCTAGTAATACTATATAATACAGAACATTGTATAGTAAAAATATACTAAAAATCTATTAGTATTAGGACCCAGATTGTTGTTGGGGGCAATATGCTGACTCTGTAAACCGCTTAGAGAGGGCTGAAAGCCCTATGAAGCGGTATATAAGTCTAACTGCTATTGCTATTGCTATAAGAAAGCAAACATAGGAAGAACTTACACATTGCTTGTATATTTACTACACTATAGATCTAGTACAAGACCAAAAACAAAGAATTTGCACACTATGTTTCACTTTCATATTTTGGATTTTTTTTTCAAATTAAAACGGGAGGGGGGAAATGGGAGGGGGGATTATATAGAGTGTGGATGATATATAACCATAACAACATTCTTTCTCAAAAAGTCAAGGTCATTGGCAGCTGCAATGAGGTGACTGAGAGGCATCTCCAGTTTTGGATGGTGCCTAATTGGGCCATGTGATGGACATGTGGGTGCTGGGCAGGGACTTCAACTTTCCCTTGGGTGGGGAAAACCCGAAAGCTTTCAGATTCAAGTTTTCCCAGATGTGCCAGTAGGACGTCGCTAATGAAATGGATCTTTGAGGAAACTCAAGTGTCGGAGTCTTCTTTCATTGGACCCTAACAGTACCTTTGATGGATGTTTTAATTTCTGATGGAGCATATTATCCATTTCGCTCATCCCTGCAAATAAACTATTAATCTGCAGAGGCACAAAATTCGGGGGCCTGCAAATGGCCAAGCTGGTTTTAAAGAGGGGGGGGAGGAGAAGCATACAAAGACATTAAACACAATTCCCTTGTTTATTGACAGTGTCTGAGAAGAACTTTAGCACAGCGCTTCTTCAAAGATCAGAGAAACAATTATTTTAATTGCCACATGAGTTCCCAATCATAATTTAGTTAATGACAGTAGAATCTGCCTCCATCTGCTGTCCCTGTTCTTGCCTGCCGTCTTTCTGTTTTGTGGCTTGCCAGGATTCCAGTGAAGGTTCAGTTCCTATTCGTGATAGATGCTGTCATTTGGTCGTTTCAGGATGGCTGCGTTGCCCCCCTCGCGAAATTTAAAAATAATAATAATAAACAAATGAAGAAGTGGCAGGTTCTGTCTGATTCAGCTCACTTGGCTTTCCCCCATCAGAGGGAGCAGAGGGTGGTGGGGAAAACCTACTCTGCACTGGGCTTCTGAAAACAGCAGCCTGGCATCGGGTTCCTAAGAGAACATGGGCAGTCCATGTGCAGATGTCTCTGCTAGCACCACTTAGCCCAAGATGCATCTGTTGCTGGTGCGGAAACTGTCCTTATATTTGGAAGAATCTGTTCTGACCCAGGCTTCCCCAACAGCACAAAGCCGAGTCCTCGTTCTGATAAACCCATTTTATTTAATTTACAGTGAATTCCTGTCCAGCAAAGTCTTTTCTCCCACCGTCTTTCAAAATAGCTCACAATTACCGACCTTTATCAGGCTTGGAGCGTGGCCAGGCCGATATCTTTCAGATGCCACAATACTTGGCAAGAATGCAGAAATGAACTAATTGTTTCCTGCAAACTCCATTCCTCTTTTGCTGCTCTTTTATCTCCTCTGGGAGGGGCCATTCACTGTCCACCTGTGGCTTTACTCCCAAGTCGCCCCCTGTTCTTTAGCTCTTCCCTTTGTCCGGCCACTCTGCACATGCACACACTGGGAACATGCTCCAGCTGTTTGTCTGCCTCACTGATGTCTGACTCTGAAGGCAGCTGATAACCGGCATTCAGCTCTGGCCCCCTCTCTGCCTCCGACACAGAGCCCTCATCAGAGCCTTCCCCAGACTCCAGGACTGACCCATGTTCCTCCCCGACCTCCTCACTGTCCGAATCTGCTGTCAGCTCTGCTGGCCGCTCATAGGCAACAACAGAATCTCCACATCAAGTTGTAGTTGAAATCATGGCTGGCGTGCAAAGCTGTCATGAGCAGATAGCTATAGAAGGAACATGTGTCCCCAGGAAGTCTCTCACGTACCTCCAACTTATTTGGATCTTTGTGTGCACTGGAAGAAATGATGCTTTTCCCATCCTGATAAAGTGTGCTTCCTCGTTGATATACATCCCCCTCCCTCCCTCCCACCCCCCTCTCCCTCTCCCTCTCATCCTCTCT
>NC_045549.1:71134584-71262084 GCF_009769535.1 Thamnophis elegans | reverse complement strand
ATCTATATTATATGTGTCTCTGTCATCTATTACTATCTCTATGTCATCTATATCTATCTATTTGACTGTCTACCTCTCTATCATCTATCTTTATCATTTATCCATCTCTATAACTATATCTATATCTATATCTATATCTATATCTATATCTATATCTATATCATCTATATCTATATCTATATCTATATCTATATCATCTATATCTATATCTATATCTATATCTATATCTATATCTATATCTATATCTATATCTATATCTATATCTATATCTATATCTATATCTATATCTATATCTATATCTATATCTATATCTATATCTATATCTATATCTATATCTATATCTATCGATCTATCGATCTATCGATCTCTATCTACATACATACATACACATATACATACATCTATATCATCCCATCGCATGGAGCTCAGCTCTCAGATCTGGGCTGCTGGCTTTCCAGCTGACTTATCCACTGAGCCACTCCCTCCTCTCTCTCCCTCTCTCTCTATTATCCTAAGTTTATGTATCAGTGATTGCATGGCTTCTGTAGATTCCATATGCGAAATAAATAAATAAACTCATTAAATCCAGAATGCCGAGTGAAAGCACTAGAATTATTATTATTATTGCAACAACAGAATTGTATCACAGCGGCCAGTTGTTTCGCCGGATTTGGCATTGGTTACTAGTCGAGCCACCCAGGTGCCTAGTACGTCATAATGTATTTTCGTAATATGCGTGCAGATCCAAGCAGTGCGGCTTTTTGCATTTGACTGATGGTGATTTTGTCAATTTTTAACTGTTTTAAATGTAATTCCAGTGCTTTTGGAATAGCACCCAGTGTGCCAATTACCACTGGAATTACCACTGCTGGTTTGTGCCATAATTGTTGGGTTTCAATTTTTAAGTCCTGGTATTTCACGATTTTTTCATGTTCCTTCTCGGCGACCCTGCTATCACCTGGTATTGCGATGTCTATGATTGTAACCTTATTTTTCTCAATCAGTGTGAAGTCTGGTGTATTATGCGCCAGTACTTTTTCAGTTTGTATGCAAAAAATCCCACAAGATCTTGACCATCTGATTTTTGGTGACTTTTTCAGGCTTATGTTCCCACCAGTTTGTTGCTGTTCTAATATTATAGTTTTTGCACAAATTCCAATGGATCATTTGTGCTACTGAATTGTGCCGCAATTTATAATCAGTCTGCACGATTTTTTTACAGCAGCTGAGTATGTGATCAACAGTTTCATCAGCTTCTTTGCAAAGTCTGCATTTGGCATCATCAGAGGATTTTTTGATTTTGGCCTTAATGGCATTTGTGCGGATAGCTTGTTCTTGCGCAGCCAGGATTAGTGACTCTGTTTCTTTCTTTAATGTACCTGTTAACCATAACAGGTACATTGTTGTTAACCATAACCAAGTTTGTTCACTGTCCACTTTATCTTTTATTTTTTCCAGAAATTGGCCATGCAGTGCTTTGTTCTGCCAACTCTCCATTCTTGATTTTATCACATCTTTTCTGTATTCTTGTTTCGTCTGTTGGGCCTTCAGTAGATTTTTGTACTTTACTTCGATTAATAGATGTTCTTGACTTTCTTTTAAATAATCAGCCAGTGCATGTTTTTCTTCTTCAATTGTTTGTTTCACTTGTAATAATCCTCTGCCACCTGATTTTCGGGGCAGGTACAGTCTATCAGTATCACCACGTGGATGTAAACTGTAGTGCATTGTCATTAGTTTCATGGTTTTTCGGTCCAAAAGGTCCAAATCAGCTTGTGTCCAGTTAACTATACCAGCTGTGTATCTTATAACTGGTATTGCCCAGGTATTTATGGCCTTGATTGAATTTCCACCATTCAATTTAGATTTCGAAATTTTCCTAACTCTGTTGGTGTAGTCTCGCCTGACAATAGTTTATTGTTGTTGTTGTTGTTGTTGTTACCTCAAAAGGCGCCATTTCGTATATTGCAAATGCCAAACTTAATGTAAAGCAGCCTTAGAGCAATACTACTTGCTGTGATGCTGCTGTGATAAGCAGCAGTATGGAGGACATGAGGTTGGGGAAGAGAAGTGGGAGGAAACCCTGCTGTGAGCCTACAGGCATTATAGAATTATGAATTTCAATGTGGCAGTTGTGACAGAGCTGGGTGGCTCCTTTTAATTATGTGCTTTACTGGAGCACAGGAGAGACACCGGAGCATAAAAGTTCTACTTCAAGTGATCCAAAGGAGCCTCAAGATGCAGGGAAATAAGGCACGAGCCAACGCTGAGTTATAATAAAGGAAATATCATAAGGCCCCGATGTAAGGTTCAAGAATGGCTCCCAGAACCTTGCTGGCCCAGTCTGAAAAATAACATGGTTCGCAAATGTCTATGAAGATTCACAATCATGGAGATTCTTGATTACCCTTCGGGACGAGCATAAGCTGCCTAACTGAGAATCTCCATAGACATTTAGCTATGCCAGGGGTTAGCAACCTGTGGCTCTGGAGCTGCATGTGGCTCTGGAGCTGCATGTGGCTCTTTCATCCCTCTGCTGTGGCTCCTTGATGCCAGTCAGCTCCACAATTGATAGGGCTTTCAGTTAGGACAGGTAGAGGGAAAAGGACGCCGTGCTAGGAGGAGACTCGATGGTGGGGGAACTGGACTTCCGGTCAGCTTCAGAATTGAACGTGGGGCTTCCGGTTAGGACCTTTGTGGCTCTTTGAGTGTTTAAGGTTGCCGATCCCTGAGCTATGCACTTTGGGATGCAAGTCCTTGGAATGGTGCAGGAGTATGAGTGGGTTTTTAGAAAAATTGCAGACTACAGGAACCATTCATGCTTCACTTTGAGATACAGACAGCACAGACTCATCCCCAACAGCCCGCACCTGTATTCAAGAACCAGTGAAGGGACACAGGGCAGTAAACATCCTGCAGAAAGCACAACAACTCCACAACACGGTCCCTTCAGCAGTTCCAAGAAGGCCCATTTGCACTCTCTACATAGGGCTGCCCTTGAAGAGCACCTGGAGGCTTCAACTGGTCCAGACTGCGGCTGCACGGGTTATCATGGGGGCACCTAGGTGCTCCCATGTTGCACCCCTTTTAGGCGGCCTGGGCTGGTTGCCGGTTGTCTTCCAGGTGCGATTCAAGGTACTAATTATGACCTTTAAAGCGCTCCATGGCTTAGGCCCAGGGTACCTGTGAGACCACCTACTGCCACCGGTAGCCTCCCACCGTCCAGTGCGATCCCACAGAGTTGGCCTCCTCAGGGTGCCATCAGCCAGACAGTGTTGGCTAGCGACCCCCAGGGGGAGAGCCTTCTCTGTGGGAGCCCCTTCCCTCTGGAGTGAGCTGCCCCTCCCGGAGCTTCGTATAATCCCCGACCTCCGATCCTTCCGACGTGCCCTAAAAAGTTGGCTTTTCCAGCAAGCTGGCCTGGCCTGAACAAAACAAAATAAATGATTGATTAAATTGTTAATTTTAATCTAATTTTTTAAATGTTATTGTAAATCTTAATTGGGTTTGTTTTTTGGATATTCTATCTAATTTTTTAAAAAAACTTTTGTAATATGTGTTTTTTTTAATGTTGTACGACGGCCTGAGTCCTTGGGAGAAGGGCAGCATATAAATCCAATAAACCAAACCTAACCAAACCACTACTCAGGTGATCCTGAGGACACAAACACACCTCTGGGTGGCCTCAATGACTCTCTAAAAGGATGCAAATGACCAGCTGTCTGCAAGGAGTATAAATCCTTCCGTTCCTCACCACCAAGTCGCTTCTTGGATAAGAAACGAAACTTCTTCAAAGAAAAACAAGAAAGTCCACTTGTCTCTTGAAATAAAGCACCTTTGGGACAAGTGTGACCTGGATGATTGAGGATCTCCATAGATGTTTAGCTATGTACTTTAGGATGACCAACCATCGAATGGTGTGCAGCATGAATGGATTTCCAGAAAAAAAATGCAGACTACAGGAATCAGGAGCACTTCAGTTTGTGATGCAACACAACAGAGACTCATCCTTAACAGCCTGTGCCTTTGTTCAATAGTGAAGGGACACAGGACAGAGAAAAAAACATCATGTAGAAAGCAGAGCTCCACAACACCGTCCCTTCAGCAGTTCCGAGAAGACTCCACACTCATTTGCACCACTCAGGTGACCCTGAGGACAGAGATAAATCCCCAAATGTCCTTTCTTTTTTCCTTGGAGACGTTTCGCTTCTCATTCAAGAAGTGAAGAAGCTTCTTGGATGAGAAGTGAAAAGTTTTCTAGGGAAAACAAAGTCCAGTTGCCTTTTGGGTGGTTGGGGGGGGGGGGGGAAGGCACCTTTGAGACGGATGCTGTAATGCCATTAATCCTTGGGATTTGCAATGAAATATGCATTCCCTCTTTCCTGCATGTAGGCACTTTTCAATCCTTCTTTTGTTCCTTTGTTCCTTCAGCTTGATTTCTCCAAGAGACTACCAGCATTGCTAATTACAAGAGTAATTAACAAATGTTGTATCAATAGATTAATGCCAGCGAATTGTCAGTAGCATATAAAATCAATTGTTATGGAATGCCTTGGGATAGTGATACTACCATGTCATGCATATTTGTGCCAATGGAACTGAATAGCAAATGGATAACAGAAACATTCTCGTCTTTCAATTACTATTTTTATTTGTAGCTGTTAGTTGCGAAGTCATATCCGACCCATTGTGACCCCGTGGACAACATTCCTCCAGGCCTTCCTGTCCTCTATCATCTTCTGGAGTCCATTTAAGCTCACGCCTACTGCTTCGGTGACTCCATCCAGCCACCTCCTTCTCGGTTGTCCCCTTCTTCTTTTGCCCTCAATCTTTCCCACCATTAGGCTCTTCTCCATTGAGTCCTTCCTTCTCATTTGGTGGCCAAAGTACTTGAGTTTCATCTTTAGGATCTGGCCTTTTAAAGAGGAGTTCAACCATGATCTCATCAACCATGATCAACCATCATGGTTGATCTCCTCTAGGACTGACTGGTTTGATCGCCTTGCAGTCCAAGGGACTCAATGCAGGAGTCTTCTCCAGCACCATAGTTCAAAGGCCTCCATTCTTTGGCGCTCAGCCTTCCTTATGGTCCAACTTTCACAGCCATCCATTGCAACTGGGAAAACCAGAGCCTTGACTAGACACACTTTTGTTGGCAGGGTGATGTCTCTGCTTTTTAGTTTGCTGTCTAAATTTGTTTATGATATATAATACAGATGGATTCGGAAACAGAATTAGTTAAAGATTGTATGATAAAGTGGGCTCAAAATATTGAAGAACCAACAATGTTGGATACATGGGAAAGAATATGGGTAACAAATGTGAAATTCACACAAGCTCAAAATCTGAGAGAAAAATTTTATAAGATGTTCTATAGATGGCATTTAGATCCTAAAAAGCTGGCTTCTATGTATCCAAATGTACAGCTTAAATGTTGGAGGTGTGGTTCTCTCTATCGTACATATTATCGTATATGGTGGACCTGCCAAAAGGTTAAGGCATTCTGGATAAAAATATGGTGGATTATGCAAAATATCTTTAAAAGAAGGATAAAGTTTACTCCTCAGTTATTCTTACTAGGTATATGTACTGATTTTACAGTGGTAGAGAGTAACTTGATTCTGTACCTAATAACGATATATAATATGGGTAGTCCTCAACCTACAACCACGAACCCAAAGATTATGTTGAGTGAGAAATATATTAACTGAGTTTTGCCCCATTTTACGATTTTACTTGCCTCATTTGTTCAGTGAATCTCTGCAGTTGTTAAGTTAGTAACGCGGTCATTAAGTGAAACAGCCAAACTGGCACAAAAAAAAACCCCAGACCATTTTGGTCCATTTTTGATCAAAAAAATGCATCCCCCCAAATATGGCCTGGCAAAACAGCCAAAGAAATGGCCAAAAACAACCTGGAAAATGGTGTGAAAACAACCCAAAACCTAGCCCAAAAAGACCAAAAAACAGGCATGTGCATGCCAGCCAGCTGCTCTTTGGAGGGCACAAATGCACAAAGTTTGGTCACTTGGTGCCAGAAAGGTTCACCATCATTACACTAGACCAGTGTTTCTCAACCTTGGCAACTTGAAGATGTCTGGACTTCAACTCCCAGAATTCCCCAGCCAGCGAATGCTGGCTGGGGAATTCTGGGAGTTGAAGTCCAGACATCTTCAAGTTGCCAAGGTTGAGAAACACTGCACTAGACCATACTGGCTCTGGGGATACCTGGGGAGTTCAGAGATATTTCTTCAGAGATAGGTCTAAGCATGTTGTCCAATACCACAATGAAGAACTTTGCTATTAATTTTCTCCTGGATGTTGCAATCCTTGGCCTAAAATCTTTGGATTTCCTAGTTATAGTAGCTTCCAACTCAATACTAACCAAGTCTTCTCCCCACTTTACTTTTCTCTCATTAGTCAAGGTCATTCACTGTTCATTAGTCTATCAAGTGTTTTCTCTCTCTCCTAGTGTTAAGGTATTATCTTAAGATGCCACTCAAGGATTAAGGAGAAATATAATTATCCTCAATAAACTCCTGTTATCTCTTTCTACTCAAAGAAGGGAATTTTAATTAATGTTAATTTTCTCTTCAAAATAGACTTATGAGGTAGGAGAAGAATTCTGATCGATGGGAAATCCCATGAGAAGCTAGAGAAAATTTGACAGTCTTGTTGAATGTTTTAAGTTTGGATTATTATTTTTTTATTGTTCCACCTTTTTTTTTTCTTTGCAGTACACCATATATGTGGTGTTCCACTCTTCCATATGACTGCATATATATCCTGTTGTGCCATACTGCCATACTGGCTTCTACCGTACAACACAGTTGAATTGCCATAGTAACAGCTTCAAAGTACTCCACAAGGGGGCTCCCTTGGGTAAGAGAGAAATCCAACATTACGAATTACATTTGGTCTGGACATTTCCCCCCTATAAATAAATACCCGGGCAATGATGGGTTATCAGCTAGTTTAAAATAAATAAAAAATATTTTAATTTTTGCCATTCACATTTCATCTTCTTTTGCATCCTTTCTTTAATGATTCTCTTCCACCATTTTTTGGCATTAGTGTAACTCTTGTACTGCAGTGAGTTGGCCATGAGAACTTGTCTGTGGCGAGTTAGCTGGGTTCAGTTGGCCATGGCAAGTTGGCCATGGCGAGTTGGCCGTGGAGAATTCTCATAGACCCTTATTTGGATTGTTGTTGCTGTTGTTAATTGCAAAGTCATGTCTGACTCATCACAACACCATTGACCATGTTCCTCCAGGCCTTCCTATCCTCTAGCATTCTCTGGAGTCCGTTTAAGCTCACACCTATTGCTTCAGTGACTCCATCCAGCCACCTCCTTCTCTGTCGTCCCCTTCTTCTTTAGCCCTCAATCTTTCCCAGCATGAGGCTCTTCTCCAGTGCGTCCTTCCTTCTCATTAGGTTGCCAAAGTACTTGAGTTTCATCTTCAGGATCTGGCCTTCTAAAGAGCAGTCAGGGTTGATCTCCTCTAGGACTGACCGGTTGGATCGCCTTGCAGTCCAAGGGACTCGCAGAAGTCTTCTCCAGCACCATAGCTCAAAGGCTTCCATTGTTTGGCACTCGGCCTACCTTATGGTCCAACTTTCACAGCCATACATTGCAACTGGGAAAATCATAGCCTTGACTAGACACACTTTTATTGGCAGGGTGATGTCTCTGCTTTTTAGTATGCTGTCTAGATTTGCCATGGCTTTCCTCCCTAGGAGCAAGCATTTTTTAAAAAATTTCTTATTTGGATACTCCTTTGAAACATCTCTTTTTATTTAAGGAGTTTTGAGCACTTAATTTATAACACAAATAGGCCATAACTGACCTTAGGGAAGTCAAACAGATAAGCTAAAGCAGTTCAAGTTTTTATTCTCACATGGAAAAGTCTTAAGAACCAAGAAGTTAAAAAAAAAAACCTGTCATCACAAGTTTTAGGAAATGAAGTTGTATTGATCTGAATATTTACTGTTCCATAAATTTTAGGTCATTTTTCTAGGACAAGGTCATCCTAAATCAGTTCACTTAACAGAAAAATGAACACCAAAGTCCAGAGATATGACAAAGTTAACGCCAGAAAGTCTCAGTGTCAAATTGTTTAATGAACCAGAGATCAAGCTAAGCTGTCTCAGATCGATAATGTTTCATTTGCTTGGCCCTACTCAAGTTCTTTTCTTAATCCTAGAAGTTGTTAACTCTGCCTAAGCACATACCGTGTATATAAAGACAATCTGACTATATAAATCAGGACTAATTCTTAGTATCCAAATGGGTTGACCTGTTTGTGTTCTGGATTCCTTTTTAAAAGCGACAGTATGAATTCGGAGCTACAAATATTTATCATTTATTCCACAAGGCTAACAACCCAAGTATTTGTTCTGGAATCAAAGCCAAATGAAACTTCCACATCATGCTTTCATTAAGGCATAGAATGAAGATGTAGAGATTTCTACCCTAGCCAGTGATGGAATTCAAATAATTTAACATCCGGTTCTCTGCCCTAATGACCAGATGGGTGGGCATCAGAGGTGGGTTCCTACTGGTTTGCACCAGTTCGGTAGAACCGGTTCATCAAATCTACCAAACCAGTTAGAAGAGCTTCCACCAGTGGACCCGGAAACCAGGCCACACCTACAGAAGAGGTTCCAATTTTTTTTGAAACCCACCACTGGTGGCCATGGTCAGGGGGTGTGACAGGCAACACTCATCCTCCTGCACCCCCCTCCAGGAGCAAAAATGAGGCCCAGTAGGCCTCTCTGCAGCCTCCTGGGAGAAAAAAATGGGCTGTGGGGGACTCCTGGAATGGGTGAAGGGGTGGGGCCAGTTAGCAATTTAATCTGAGCCCCAACCAGCCCGAACCAGCTGAATGCCACCACTGAGCCGAGCTAAGCTTATCAAATGCAAGTCTTCCACTAATGGTAATAGCATCCTGTCTTTATCAGTTTAATCACATTTGCTTCAAACGATACACAAACTTGCTCTAAGAGCAGTTATCCAAGCAGCTTGCGAATAATCTGTAGTCTTTAAAACTTAGTCCAACTTGTAATTTAATATAATGTTGCCAAAAACCTACCAAGTTAAAGATAAATGTGGAGTGCTGGCAAACAGCCAGGATCTGCAGTGGGTGAGGAGATCAATTAAAGGAATAAAATTGCAACATATGCATCAACATATGGTTCTGGATCAAAAGGGATAGAGAGATATTGTAAAAAGTGTTTTTGCAAACTAGCGTTTCAAAGAACAGAAAACCATATGTATTAAATAGACTCAGTAACTCTAACATCCTTCATAAATAAGCACACATTCCATACTTGGGAATATAGTTCCTAACAATTGAGATTCTTCAGTCTTTGTTTCCTTCCTAGAAACTTCATTGTTTTATGAATTTTAGCCAATACAGACTAACTCCCCAATCATTATCCTCCCATGGATTGAGCCTCTAACAAAGAATGAAAGACAGGCAGTATTTTCAACATCTGTTGAGGTATGAATTTGTCTCATTAAAAACATCCATTTTTTTAGCAAGTGAATTGATAAAATAAGAACTCCCCTTTTATATTTCACGTGCATTGCAAATAATCAGTGTTTATCTGAATTCTCAGATGATGGAACTGAACTGATGGCTTCATCTACACCTATCTCTCTTTCCAAATATGGAAGGGCAGTAAGGGAACAGTTCTATTTGATATACTCAAAACCTTACAAGTTTCCAATGCATTTGGTCCAGAATGAAAACCTAATATATCATACAGCAATTTTAGGTGGATTATAATTTCCAGATTGTTTTTCTCCAGGAAAAAAAAAAGTTCTCGTGAGAACAAGAATTTAATTTTAGTTTCTTTACCATATCAACCATGTAAATAGAACGGAATGGAACGGAACAGGACAGAATAGAATAGAATAGAATAGAGGAAGGGAAGGGAAGGGAAGAGAAGGGATGGGATGGGATGAAATAGACTAGACTAGACTAGACTAGACTAGACTAGACTAGAATAGAATAGAATAACAGAGTTGCAAGGAACCTTGGAGGTCTTCTAGTCCCGTGGCACGACAAAACCGCACTCCACTAAAGCGCGCCTGATTAAACCGTGTCGCTGACGTCATCAGCAGGGCAACAACAGCGACCACGAAGAAAAAAGGGCGCTTTAAATAGCGCTTTGAAAGCAAGCCGATTCAAGTTAAGGGTTAGGTTTAGGGTTAGGTTAAGGGTTAGGGTTAGGGTTAGGGTTAGGGTTAGGTTAAGGGTTAGGGTTAGGTTTAGGGTTAGGTTAAGGGTTAGGATTAGGTTTAGCATTAGGTTAAGGGTTAGATTTAGGGTTAGGTTTAGGGTTAGGTTAAGGGTTAGGTTTAGGGTTAGGTTTAGGATTAGGATTAGGTTTAGGGGGGTTAGGTTTAGGTTTAGGGGTTAGGTTTAGGTTTAGGGGTTAATTTTAGCTTTAGCGTTTACAGCGTGCTTTTTTTGTCGCGCTGTGATGACATCAGCTACATGGTTTCATCGAGCACGCTTTAGTCAAACACGGTTTTGTGGTGGAACCTTCTAGTCCGACCCCATGATCAGACAGGGAACCCTATACCACTTCAGACAAATGGATATCCAATCTCTACTTAAAAACCTCAAGTGATGGAGCATTCACAACTTCTGGAGGCAAGTTGTTCCACTGATTAATTGTTCACACAGTTAGGAAATTTCTCTTTAGTTCTAGGTTGCTTCTCTCCTTGATGAGTTTCCATCCATTCCTTCTTGTCCTGCCTTGAGACATTTTGATGCTTCCCAGACATTTTTCCTTTCTCTGATTTTTGCAGAGGAAAATTGCTTCATTTACTTTCAAGAAATCAGATGGATCTGCAGAATCTCAGCGGCAATTAAAAATGGTGAGAAAAAGTTGCTATATTAAGAGGATTTCTGTCCGTACAGCTGAGTGATACATTTCAGATACTGAAGGTCACTATATAATTATGAGTTTTGGAAAATGGGGAGATAGTCACATGACCTTTATTAATCTTTCATGTTCTAATTCCGCATGAACCAAACGTTCTTCATGGTTTTTCATCCTGTTTCTTTTTTAGCTTACAGCTGTGCCATGCAATGATCCCTCGAGATTTTTAATTTAATAGTAGAGATTTCGTTCAATCAAAATAATGTTTCTAAAAAAAGAAAGACGAGTTCAGAACTGAAGCCTCCACCATGCTTATATTCTGGAATTTGTTCGCTATATAGAAACAATCAAAAGTGTTTGTATGAAAAAGGAAACAAAACTGGAAAAAAATAACTCTTCTCAATATGTCTATGCTGTAGAATGTATGCTGTAGCTGCAGTTAAAAATATATATGAATCCACGTTTAACAGTTTTAAAGTCCTTTCCCATGTTTAGGAGAACAAGTATATGGACTTCATAAAATGGCAAGGGAAAATCTTGCTTTGCCTGAAAAAGATTTACTGTATATCAAAGGTGATATTCAGCCAGTTCTGACCTGTTCTGGAGAACCGGTAGCAGAAATTTTGAGTAGTTCGGGGAACCGGCAAATGCCAACTCCGGCTGGCCCTGCTATTCACTGCCTCCTGAGTCCCAGCTGATCAGCTGGGTCTTCTTTTGTTGTCCTGCACAGGAAAACAGAGCTGGAAAGCAGGTTAGTGGGGGTGGGAAGGGAATGGGATTTTGCAGTATCCTTTCCATGGAGTGGGAAGGGAGGGGAGATTTTACAGCATCCTTCCCCTGGAGTGGGAAGGGAGGGGAGATTTTACAGTATCCTTCCCCTGGAGTGGGAAGAGAATGGAGATTTTACAGTATCCTTCCCCTGGAGTGGGGAGGGAATGGGATTTTGCAGTATCCTTTCTATGGAGTGGGATGGGAATGGAGATGTTGCAGTATCCTTCCCCCAGGAGTGGGGGGCGAATGGGGATTTTGCAGTATCCTTCCCCTGCCACACCCACCAAGCCACGCCCACCAAGCCACACCCACAGAACCGATAATAAAAATGTTGAATCCCACCACTGCTATATATCCATTAAAAAATATAACAACCAAGCTTTTTTCTATTCTGGTTTGCCTCTAGACGTGCGGACTTCAATTCCCAAAATTGCCCAGACACCATTACTATTCCTGAGAATTCTGGAAATTAAAGGAATACATTTGGAGGACAAAAAGGGTTGGGGAGATTATTCTGAATTCCTGCATAACTAAATTAATTGCGAAAGTCTAAACCACTGTGCAAGATATCTTCAGATCATGCCATATGCCCCAAAATGTATCATGTTTCTTTCGTATCACTTCTTAGATATGTGATCTGCACTTGGAAACACAAACCAAAGTGGGTTCTGCCTCTGCCTCTGACACAGAGCCTTCCCCAAACTCGCCCTTGTTCCTCCCCAACCTCCACACTGTTCAACTCTGCAGCCAGCTGTGCAAGCTGCTGGTGGACCACAACACTCCTGTCAGGGCAGAGGACTGGACTAGAATATCTCCTTTTGTTTTGTCTTTCTCTCTCCGTATTTTTGGGAAGTGTTTGGAAGTGTGGATGAATCAATAATAAGAGATAGATAGCAACCCAGATCTTATTTATTCAATAACAGTGCTCCTATTATGGGCTCCTGTATTCATGAAGTCGTGTGATGCTACAAGACAGTATTATTTAACTTAACCTTTTCTGAAGGGCCGATCAAAGAACAGGAAGCGATCTTAGAGATGTGTAATACTTTGCCCTGGCCTGCACCTTAGGAAAAACTCTTGCTGTGTTGTTCAGCATAGAATACTAGTCTAATGCCCAGATCTTTCAAGAATAAAAGAATTGAGCCGAAATCCTTTGCCCTTTTATTTACAAACCGATTCATCACCAGAAAGGCTACAACATCCAAAGCTGCAGCAAAAAGAGATATTTCAAAGGTTGGGTAAAATTACATCCTTTTTAGCAGCCTCTGTAACAAACCACAGTGAGGCTCAAATGCCCACACTGATGTGGATCATGCCATGTTATGCCTGCAACACAAGATTGGACGAATGTACAACTGATTCCAGGAGGATGGGGTTCATACTACATAATAGGAACTCCGCACTGCTGTGTGTTTGTAGGACAATACT
This sequence comes from Thamnophis elegans, assembly GCF_009769535.1. Classification (NCBI taxonomy): domain Eukaryota; kingdom Metazoa; phylum Chordata; class Lepidosauria; order Squamata; family Natricidae; genus Thamnophis; species Thamnophis elegans. The sequence goes on along the minus strand of NC_045549.1, from coordinate 71,248,990 downwards.
GTCACACCCTGGGTGTGACTTACACCTGCTGGCCTTTCTTGGGTGCCATTTTTACATTTTTTTCCTACTTAATCACACATTGGTTGAACCAGATGGAGGGGATCTAACAGTGTTGATGTTTTGAATAAAATGTCTTTCAAAACCTTGAAGCTCTTTTGTGAAAAAATAAAATCAGCTGCTTCACTATTTAGGAATCTGAGACAGAGTTCTTTCTTTCTTTCCTTTTTCTCTCTTTCCTCCCCTCCTCTCTCTGTCCTTCCTTCCTTCCTCTCTCTCTTTTTCCTTCCTTCTTTCCTTCATTCCTCCCTCCCTCTCCTTCCTTCCTTTCTTCCTCCTCATTCCTAGCTCCTTCCTCTCATTCTCATCTTCCTTCCTTTCTTCCTTCCTCCTTTCCTTTACTTTCCTCCTTTCCTTCTTCCTTTCTTTCCTTCCTCTCTTTTTCCTCCCTCCCTTCTCCCTTCCTCCCTCTTTCCTTCCTTCATCTCTCTCTATCCTTCCTTCCTCTCTCTATTTCCTTCCTTCTTTCCTTCATTCCTCCCTCCATCTCTCCTTCCTTCTGCTCATTCCCAGCTCCTCCCTCTCATTCTCATCTTCCTTCCTTCCTTCCTTCCTTCCTTCCTTCCTCTTTTCCTTTACTTTCCTCCTTTTCTTCTTTCTTTCTTTCCTTCCTCTCTCTTTCCTCCGACCCTCCCTCCTCCCTTCCTCTCTCTTCCTTCTTTCCTTCATTCCTCCCTCCCTCTCTCCTTCCTTCCTTCCTTCTGCTCATTCCCAAATCCTCCTTCTCATTGTCATCTTCCTTCCTTCCTTCCCTCCCTCCTTCCTTCCTTCATTATTTTCATCTGTCATGGGACTTCATCTGCCATAAAAAATGGGCAGTTTTGTGTAGTGGTTAAAGCATTGGACTAGAAACAGGGAGGCTGTGAGTTCTAGTCCCATTTTAGGCACAAAGCAAGCTGGATGATCTTGGAGCAGTCTCCATCCCTAAGCCCTAGGAAGCAAGCAATGGTCAAATCCTTTTGAAATCTTGCCTAGAAAACTTCAGGAATTGTTCAGACGGTCTCCAGGATTAAAGATGGACTTGAAGACACAATTATTTATTTCATTCATTGATTTACACACTGCCCATCTCACTTGGAAGCAACTCTACATGGCTTACAATCATTAAACACATATACGACATGAAACAATTTTGTTTCTTGTTGCTGATGCTGTTTCAAAAGAACTAACGTATAAATGGGTGTTCTGACCCCCCCCCCCCTCTTCGCTCGTTCACAAATGACAGTCAGACAGAACTTCAAAGGAAATATCTTTATCAGTCCTGGCTCAAGTTGGCTGCGAGCCCAAAAATAAATGTAGATAAAGTCTCTGGCAAAAGGTTACACAGCAAAAGCACAAACGAAAAGCTCTTACAGCAAACCAGGTTTACAGAAAGCAAAATCACTTATCCAAGTGCCTCTTTGAATCAGGTTTACAGAAAGGAAATCACTTAGCCAAGTGCCTCTTTGAATCTTGAAATGATGAACCACACACGACGAACGACGAACCACGAACGTTGACTTCTGCAACTAAGGTGTGGCACCATCCGTCTTTTATCTGCAGAAGATGACCCTAACGAGCAACAGCTGCTCATTATTCCTGCATCCCGACGCAACTCACAGCAATCTGCTGCTGAGTCACAACAAATGGGTATTCCTATACCTGAAGCCCCTTCATGGATTACTGCCTTGTTGTGGCGAAGGGACTTGCGTAGCTCAATGAAGCTATGAGCCATGCCATACAGGGCCACCCAAGATGTACAGGTCATAGCAGAGACCTCTGACAAAAAGTGATCCACTGGAGAAAGAAATGGCAACCCACTCCAGTATCTCTGACATGAAAACCCCATGGACAGTGCCAAAAAACAAACAATAATGACGCTGGAAGATGAACCCCTCAGGTTGGAAGGTATCCAATATGCTACTGCGGAAGAGCAGAGAGCTAGTACTAGTAGTGCCAGAAAGAATGAAGCAACTGGGTTAAAGCCAAAAGGACACTCAGCTGTGAACAGTTTTTATTTTCCTGGGCTCCAAGATCACCGCAGATGGGGACTGCAGCCAAGAAATTAAAAGACACTTTTTCCTGGGGAGGAATGCTATGGAAATCTAGACATCCTACTAAAAAGCAGAGACATCGCCCTGCCAACAAAAGTGCATCTAGTCAAGGCTATGGTTTTCCCAGTTGCAATGGATGGCTGTGAAGGTTGGACCATAAGAAAGGCTGGTTCACCGACAAATGCACACTCGAAAAAAGTGCACCGACAAAACCGCTGGAAAAAAACTGCGAGTTCGAAATCGCACCGACGAATGAGCGCAGAAGCGCACCGACAACAGCGCGCCAACAGAAGCGCACTCTAAACCTAACCCTAAACCTAACCCTAAACCTAACCCTTACCCTTAACCTAACCCTTACCCTTACCCTAACCCTTACCTTAACCGTAATCGCGCTTCTGTCGGTGCTCTTTTGTCGACGCGCCTTTGTGGGTGCGCTGTTGATGTCACGGTTTTATGCCGCGGTTTTGTTGCGTGCGCTGTTGTCGGTTACGCATTTGTCGGGTCACGGAAAGGCTGAGCACCAAAGAATGGAGGCCTTTGAACTATGGTGCTGGAGAAGACTCTTGTAAGTCCCTTAGACTGCAAGGAGATCAAACTGATCAGTCCTAGAGGAGATCAACCCTGATTGCTCTTTAGAAGGCCAGATCCTGAAGAGGAAACTCAAGTACTTTGGCCACCTAATGAGAAGGAAGGACTCACTGGAGAAGATCCTAAGGCTGGGAACGATTGAGGGCAAAAGAAGAAGGGGATGACAGAGAATGAGGTGGCTGGATGGAGTCACTGAAGCAGTCAGGGTGGGAAAAATTATATGTCTCGGTTTTATGCCACGGTTTTGTTGGGCGCGCTGTTGTCGGGTGCGCATTTGTTGGGTCACGGAAAGGCTGAGCACCAAAGAATGGAGGCCTGTCTCACTGTCTCTCTGTTTCTGTCTCTCTGTCTTTCTCTGCCTCTCTGTCTCTCTGTCTTTCTCTGTCTCACTGTCTGTTTCTCTCTCTCTCTCTCTCTCTCTCTGTCTCTCTCTGTCTCTGTCTTTCTCTGTCTCATTCTCTCTCTCTCTCTGTTTCTGTCTGTCTGTCTGTCTGCCTCTCTCTATATATATATGGAAAAGTCTTTCCAGATTATCCAATCTGAGTTATATGAATCCAGTTTGCTTTGACAAACCTGTTCTGACTCCTGATGAGACAAAAAAAAGCTGATTTGATATGGAGATTGGAAGGAGATTTTTTTTAGGAAGTGCCTGCTTCTTCCACCCACATCGTCCCTGCACCTTAAGGCTGAATTGAAATGCATGAGCAGAGCCACCAGCAAGAAATGAGCTTCATTATATTCAAATGGGCACCTTGAGGGATAATCTTATAACCTGACCAGCAATCACAGTCTTCTGCCAATTCAACTCCAAATGACCAATATTTTTATCATAATATTGCAGGATTCCCTTATTGGCGTATACCCAAAAGGTTCATTATGAGAACATTTAAAATGAAGGATAACTTACTTATACAAATGAAGTTTCCGAGGTGAAAATATTTTATATTTATATACTGTATATATTAATTTTCCCAATAGTATTCTGCAGTGTATGATATTACAAAATAGCATCATATACCATGTCCTCTTCGATATATATATATATATATATATATATATATATATATATGTATATGTATATGTATATGTATATGTATATGTATATGTATATGTATATGTATATGTATATGTATATGTATATGTATATGTATATGTATATGTATATGTATATGTATATGTATATGTATATGTATATGTATATATATATATATATATGTCTACGTCTACGTCTACGTCTACGTCTACGTCTACGTCTACGTCTATGTCTATGTCTATATATAATCAGTGGTGGGTTTCAAAAATTGTTCGAACCTACTCTGTGGGTGTGGCCTCCTTTGTGGGAGTGGCTTGCTGCCCATGTGACCGGATGGGAGTGGCTTGCCACTCATGTGACCGGATATGAAGATGCCGACAACACTTGTCAGAACCCCCTTAAATTACCTCACACACAGCACTGGCATGCATAAGAATATGATGTAAACTTGTTTTTTAAAAGGCATCTTTGGTTTGCGTTAAAACAACTTCAACACACGCAATGTTCTGATTGCACCACAAACACAGTAGTCATCCTTACCTTTCACAGAGGCACTGAGTTTTATAAATATGAGCATGATAGTGTAGAATAATCATATCCAAGGACCAGTGGTGGGTTTCAAAAAATTTTGGAACCTCTTCTGTAGGTGTGGCCTGCTTTCCGGGTCCACTGGTGGAACCTCTTCTAACCGGTTCGGTAGATTTGACGAACCGGTTCCACCAAATAGGTGCGAACTGGTAGGAACCCACCTCTGATATATATATATATACATACATACATACATACATACATACATACATGCATGCATGCATGCATACATACATACATACATACATACATACATACATACATATATATATATATATATATATATATATATATATATACTTAAAGTCACAACCCCTGGTATGCCCAAGTATGGGAGGAAGGTCACACTTCCACTCTCTGTCATTAGGCTCGTCACAAGAGACCATCCAGACAGAAACCCAATATTTTTTACTGTTGCCTTTTTTGTTACATTTGTTATATTTATGCTGATAAATAAATAAAGGGAGACTAGTATAGATCTATTTCAAGCTATTTAGCTCTCATCAGCTAGCCAAATTCGATTCCCAAACTTGGGTATGGCTAGCTGATGAGAGCTAAATAGCTTGAAATAGATCTATACTAGTCTCCCTTTATTTATTTATCAGCATAAATATAATATAATATATATATATATATATATATATATATATATATATATATATATATATATATATATATATATATATATATATATATATATATATATATGATTTTTACAACCCCTGGTAAGCCCCAATTATGGGAGGAAGCTAACTGCTTCCATCATCTGTCCTTCGGCTCGTCACAAGAGTCCATCATGACAGAAACCCAATATTTTTACTGTTGCCTTTGTTATATTTGTGTTTTATTTGTGCTGATAAATAAATAAAGGAAGACTAGTATAGATCTATTTCAAGCTATTTAGCTCTCATCAGCTAGCCATATCCTTACTGGGATTCGAACCTGTGCTGTATTGCATCTTAGGCAAACGACTTAGCCATTATGCCACAGGTCTCCTCCTTATCAGCTGATATATATATATATATATATATATATATATATATATATATATATATATATATATATATATATATATATATATATATATATATATGATTTTTTACAACCCCTGGTAAGCCCCAATTATGGGAGGAAGCTAACTGCTATACTTTTTATATCTCAGGCACTGATAATGATGCTTCCTTTTTTTTATTAGAAGAGTTCCTTTCAACACACAAATCACTATATTTTTCCTACCTGAAAAGATTTCTTTCTCCTGATGGTCTGCTCAGGTTTTTGTAAAGTTTGCTTAATCATAATAATTCCAACACTCCCACGTAACTCATGGATATTGATGACTTACAAACTTCCTTAAACCAAGGATTGGAAATAGTATCTCTCTTGGTGCTTCTTACTTGATTCATGAGAAGGTTTGATTTTTTGAGGGAGGTTTGGGGAGAGAAGTATTTGTGTATTTATTTAGCAGTAAAGCACTGTTGGCTTAGGCAACTGTCTTGTTTAATGTGGCTGTGTGAAAGTTTTGTTTGAAGACTTAATTAATGGTGATTCATACTATCTTGAGGAAGGAGGGAAGGAAGGAAAAAAGAGTGTTTGGAAGGAATAATGGAAGGGATGAAAGTGAAGGGAGGGAGGGAGGGAGAAAGGAAAGAAAGCAAATTAATATTAATATAATTGGAACAATACAAATACATGAAGTAATTACCAACATTAGCATTAATTGTAGTTGAGACAAATAGAAGAAAAGGGCACAGGATTGGACAATCTATAAAAAAAAGGAAAGAAGGAATGATGGAAGGGACAGAAGAATGGAGGGAGGGACGGAGGAAGGGAGGAAAAATAATATTAATATAATTGGAATAATACAAATACATGTAGTAATTACCAACATTAGCAATAATTGTAGTTGAGACAAATAGAAGAAAAAGGCACAGGATTGGATAATCTATAAAAAAGGAAAGAAGGGATGATGGAAGGGATAGAAGAATGGAGGGAGGGAGGGAGGAAAGAAAGAAAGAAAAATAATATTAATATAATTGGAATAATACAAATACATGTAGTAATTACCAACATTAGCAATACTCGTAGTTGAGACAAATAGAAGAATAAAGACAGGGGATTGGATAATCTAGGAAAAAGGGGGAAAAAAGGAAGGGAAGAAGGGAGGGAGGATGGGAGGGAGAAAGGAAGGGAGGAAGTAAGGGAGGGAGGGAGGAAAGAATGACAGAAGGGAGGACAGGAGGGAGGAAGGGAGGAAGGAAAGAATGAAAGAAGGGAGGGAGGAAGGAAGGGAGGGAGGAAGGAAGGGAGGGAGGGAGGAAAGAATGACAGAAGGGAGGACAGGGGGAGGAAGGAGAGAATGAAAGAAGGGAGGGAGGGAGGAAAGAATGGAAGGAAGGAGGAAAGAAGGAAGGAAGGGAGAAAGGAAGGGAGGGAGGAAAGAATGACAGAAGGGAGGACAGGAGGGAGGAAGGGAGGAAGGAAAGAATGACAGAAGGGGGGGCAGGGGAGGAAGGGAGGAAGGAAAGAATGAAAGAAGGGAAGGAGGGAGGAAAGAATGAAAGGAAGGAGGAAGGAAGGAAGGAAGGCTTCGTTATTTATGCTAATGATCAACTCAAACCCCTTTTCCTCTTGTAGACTGATCAGTGCTGCTGTCTCAGCTTTAAGGCAGGGAGCTGTCATTGACCAAGTATGTTAACATCAACTGAATCCACACAAAATGAACTGGATAGTGAGGAGGCACAGAACCAAACGAATTCTGGCAGAAGGCCTACCCTTTCAGCTGTTTTATGGACTTCAGTGACAGCGACATTTTGAAGGGGCAGAATATGTGTTGGCAAGAGTGCTTGATCTGCATTTCAAGGGAATAATTGAAACTTCTTGCCATGCCGAGAAAGAACAGTGGAAAGACACTGTCATAAATAAAAACGCTTCAGGCCATGCCATTTTCTATCTCCTCCTTGCTTCAGAATTTGGGAAGTTAAGTGCACCTCATGATCCAGATTGCAAATGCCTGGGAGCGTACATTCCCAACTAATAGCAGGAGAACAGGCGGGTCCTGTTTTAAAGATCTTCGGGAACAGTTACGAATTCCCACAATGGATGTAAAAGTGACGGCAATATTCACTGTTTTCCTTCAAGAAAAAAAATCTATCTGGCTGTGTTGGAATCCACTTTTGGATGTTGTACTCAAAATGGAGGGGGGGGGGAAACCAACCCAAAACTTTAATTTTAGGTTTGGATGATTAGAATGACTTTGGTGTTACAGAAACGGCTTGAAACATTTTGAATGTAAAACAAAATGTGGGACCTTTTTAGCATTCTACAGCATCGAAAAAAGTGGAAAAAGGAAGGAAGGAAGGAAGGAAGGAAGGAAGGAAGGAAGGAAGGTGTCTGACTTCTAGGCCTGACAGAAGGAAGGAAGGGAGAGAGGGAGGAAGAAAGGAAAGATAAAGATATTGGATGAGGGAACAAGGAAGGAAGGAAGGAAGGAAGGAAGGAAGGAAGGAAGGTAGGTAGGTAGGTAGGTAGGTAGGTAGGTAGGTAGGTAGGTAGGTAGGTAGGTAGGTAGGTATCTGATTTCCAGGCCTGACAGAAGGAAGGAAGGAAGGAAGAAAGGAAGGAAGAAAGGAAGGAAGGAAGGAAGGCACTGAGAATGAGATAGAAGTATGGATGGAAGGAAGGAAGGAAAGATAAAGATATTGTATGAGGGAACAAGGAAGGAAGGAAGGAAGGAAGGAAGGAAGGAAGGAAGGAAGGAAGGAAGGAAGGAAGGAAGGAAGGAGCTGAAAATGAGATAAATGGATACAAGGAAGGAAGGAAAGAGAAACATATTGGATGAGGGAACAAGGACTTCCTTGTTTCTTTCTTGCAAGAAACAACTTGTAATTTGAACAGTTTCATCCTATCAGTGATGCATGTGATGCTTCATTATTTTCCAAATCATTTTCAAAGCCAATTACAAGCCATTGCAATTTTCCTTAGAGCTTTAGACTATAATCTCTCTGTCTCTCTCTCTCTGTTGCTCTATCTCCCCCTCTCTCTTTATACTTTAAGCAGTGTGTTTTGCAATTTGATGCAACACTGATGCCATTTGCATAAGATAACATGTCCATTATCCCAATCTACCAAAGACTTGCATAAAACGTAGACTAATAGAGTTGGAAGGAATCTAAAAGGTCTAGTCTAATCTCCTGCTCAAGCAGGAGATCCTATATTATTTCAGACAAATGGCTGCCCAGTCTCTATTTGAAAATATTCAGTAATGAAGCACCCACAACTTTTGAAAGCAAGCTATTCCATTGGTTAATTGCTCTCACTGTTAGGAAATTCCTCCTTTGTTCTATGTTGCTTCTTTACTTGGTTAGCTTACAACTATTTTTTTTCTTCTGTTGCCTTTTGTTGATATGGAAAACAGTTTGACCCCCCTCATCTTGGAGCCCCTCAAATATTGGAATAGTGCTATCATTTCTTCTAGCAATAGCAATTAGACTTATATACCGCTTCATAGGGCTTTCAGCCCTCTCTAAGCAGTTTACAGAGTCAGCATATCGCCCCCACAGTCTGGGTCCTCATTTCATCCACCTCGGAAAGATGGAAGGCTGAGTCAACCTTGAGCCGGTGAGATTAGAACCCCTGAACTGCAAATAACAGTCAGCTGAAGTGGCCTGCAGTACTGCACCCTAACCACTGCACCACCTCAGCTCTTGATAGATGCAGTCCTTCTTTTCAGTAGGCTAGACATACCCAATTCCTGCAACCATTCATCATATATTTTGGACTCCAGCCCCCTAATCATCTTTTTTTGCTTTTTCTAGAGACTCAACATCTTTTTCGTAATGTGGTGTTCAGAACTGGGCACAGTATTCCAAGTGTAGTCTTACTAAGGGTTTATAAAGTGATACTAGAACTTCATGCGATCTTGATTCTATCTCTCTACTAATTTCTATCCCTCTATTATTAATAACCCTTAGCCAGTGGTGGTATTGAAATAATTTAACAACCAGTTCACTGCCCTAATGACTGGCTGGGTGGGCGTGGCCATGGTGGGCGTGGCCAGGGGGTGTGACAGGCAGCACTTGGCCTCTTGCAGCCTCCTGGGAGTAAAAATAGGCAAGGGGGAGGGCACCGTACCACCTTGCATCCTGTTTTGGGCCTAGTAGGCCTCCCTGCAGCCTCCTGGGAGCAGAAATGGGCCGTGGGGGAACTCCTGGAAGGGGCGGGGCCAGCCATCAATTTTACAAGCGGTTCGCCTGAACCGGTCCCAACCAGTCCAAACCAGCTGAATTCCACCACTGCCCTTATCCATGTTAACTGTAAGTGATTAAAAAAAACCTGTAGACATGAAAACCGTGTTGCTGAAAAAGAGGAGAAAGGTTACTCAGAGAAGGATTCCATATTTTAAAGAAAATTTGTGATTGTGTTGATTGAGGGAAAGCTGTATGACATTGATGTATTCGACTTGGTCTATTTTTTTTTACCCCAGAGAGTTGTCTTTTGGAAAACTTTAAAATGCATAATGTCTACTGTCGGTTTATTGCATATTGATTTATTATGTTGGTAGCAATAACCTATGCTACATCGGGGATTTCTTAGTAACTAGAGAAATACCTGACATTTTTTTATATATTATTACATTACTTAAGGAAAGGAAGGAAAAAAGAAAGAATGTTTTCATGGATCTCATTTCCTTAAGCTTTGCCAACCTGTTCCAAAGCAGATGAAAGTTGCATCATGGACAAGATTTATTGTAAATTTCTCAGGAAAGGTGAAGTGATTCATAGTTAATCTATTACTCATCAATACCTAGAGCAATACTTTCCAATCATTGATTGCACAGCTGAGACATGCAAAATCAAGATACACTTCAGTGCATCCAACTAAAAATATTTACAATTAATCTGCCAAAAGTATGTTACCCTTGTTAACAATCATCTGTTTAAAATAAAGCATTTCAATTAAGCGATTTAAGGAATGCAAGAACTTCTCCATACATTCTAAATAGGATGTAAAAATCATTGAAGCATGCAGGTTCCTGATTTTTAGCAAACCTTTGAAATGGGGATCCATATATCTTGCTCATGCTATTTATAGTCCTTTTCTAAAACCGGGTTTAGGCTTTGAGTAGGATTTGGCAAAACATCAGCAATGGAGAGGAAAGCAAAAATCTGTAATTTTCCCAGAATTGCTTATTTCTAGGGTATTTATCACCTGATGGATTTAGCTCTTGATGCAAAAATCCATTGAGCTTATTTGTTTATTGTGGGAGTTTTGTTGTTTTTACCTCGGCTGATGGCTCTATCTATCTATCTATCTATCTATCTATCTATCTATCTATCTATCTATCTATCTATCTATCTATCTCTATCTCTATCTCTATCTATCTATCTATCTATCTATCTATCTATCTATCTATCTATCTATCTATCTATCTCTATCTCTATCTATCTATCTATCTATCTATCTATCTATCTATCTATCTATCTATCTATCTATCTATCTATCTATCTATCTATCTATCTATCTATCTATCTTTATAAAGCAAGTACCACTCTCATCATGAAATCCCCAGAACCATAAAGTCTACAAACTTGAAATTTGGTATGTATGTTCCTCTTGGCTTCTAGGTGCTCACTAAAAAAGAATTTCTCAAAATGACCATCAGATCATTAGCATCGCTTATACAGTAATTAACACACTCCGATGCTACTGAGTTCTACTCCCCCTCCCCACCAAAAAAGAACTGTTCCAACTGCCAGTTGATTCATATTAACATGCTCTGAGGCTAAGGTTAGACATTCTCCTCCCCCTCCCCACCTGAAAAGAACTCTATTCCAACTACCAGTTGCTTTATATTAACACGCTCTGATGCTAAAGACATTCTACTCCCCCTCCTCACCTGAAAAGAACTCTTTTCCAACTGTCAGTTGCCTCACATTCTGTTACCTCAGTTCAAACTGGCAGATGTTCCACTCCTTTACTCAGGAACGGTCTGGGGCTCCTTACAGTACTAAACATCGGTACCTCACCAAAATGTCTACACCCTAATGGCCCTCACAAGGCAAAACTGTTGGAATTCATTGTTGGAATGTATTTTTATGCAACAACTACAGTAGCATTCAGCCAGCAGAGGGCAGAATTTACAAGCTTGGATCTATTGTGCATACCCTATGCTCTTTTGTTCTAAGTAGAGTTTCCTGTTTCTGGTTGCAATTAAATAGTTGAGCAGTAAAGCACATGGTGACTGTACTCTTTGTTTCCTCAAATTCCTAATAAAAACAAAAATGGAGAAATGCTTTCCAAAGGGTGTAAGGATAAACCCTTTCAAATATCATGAGGATTTTTTTAAAAAATGGATATCAAACTTGCAGTTGGAAGGAGGTACCTAAAGATTGAGTTCATCCATTTCTGCTCCCAGAAAAATAAATGCTGTCCCAATCTGATTATGGGATAACTAGACAGCACAGTTAAGTCCTAAGAAACAGGTTTATTTGCAGGTAATAATGGCTTAGAAATCCTTAGAAGTTCTAGTTTCCAAAGAGCTTAATGACAGATGAAATGGGAAGTTTTGTCTTCATAAGTTATCAGTTCTTGATATCTAGTGCTGGTATTTAGTGTAACAACCTCTAACCTGCTCAATTTGTTTCCCTCTGTATTTCCACTTCAGCTGGAAATCCTGGGAGCTGATGCTGTCGGGTTGAAGAATTCACCATGGAGAGAGGGTAGGATTTGCAAGATAGCCAGAATAATGTGGTGCAATCATCAGAAATTATTCTACGTTCCTTCGATTAAAACTTCACTCCTATTTTTGAAAGATCCAAAAAAACCAGTTGATCCATAGCATTCTCTGCTTCTTCGTCTTACTAAGCCCACTTGACTAAGAAACAAAAGAGACCATACACTGTCTGGGAAGCAGAACAACATTCTTCAAAAGATTCTCACCATCACCAGCTCCTTTCAAGAACAGAAATTGGGTTGTGACCTTCTAAAACGTTGAGAAATTATAAAAGCCTTAGAAGATATGAGATAGGAAGCCATCTGCTACTTTGGCTGAATCTGTTTCAGGTCTCGGGTGAACAGTTTTTGAAGTCTAATAGACCCAACACATTTCGTCCTGCAGTTCTCAGAAGCAAAGAAAACCTCACAGTTTTATTTCATTGTCTTATTGCAGACCAGTTCGACATTAACTGGTGTCACATAGCGGGTTTTTTTTTTCAACTGTGCTTTCATCTACATCAATGGAATAAAGCCATACCTACAGGATGCATCTGAAGAGTTCTGTGAAAATGACACTGAAGCTTTCTCAAAGTAATAATATTCAGAATTATCATGTTGTCAGAGTCGGTGGGATGTATAATGTATTATTACAAGTCTGCAGTGGTGCAGTGGTTAGACTGCGTTACTGTAGGTTACTTCTGCTGCCTGCCGGCTGCCTGCAATTTGGTAGTTCGAATCTCACCAGGTTGCCTCAACCTTCCATCCTAAGGACCCAGCTTGTTAGGGGTAATAGGCTGACTCTATAAACTGCTTAGAGAAGGCTGTGAAGCACTGTGAAGCGGTATATAAGTGCTGATGCTATTGCTGGCTGCCAGCAGTTTGGCAGTTCGATTCTCACTGGCACAAGGTTGACTCAGCCTTCCATCATTCCAAGGTCGGTAAAATGAAGACCCAGATTGTTGGGGACAAGATGCTGATTCTGTAAACCACTTAGAGAGGGCTGTAAAGCACTGTGAAGGGGTATATAAGTCAAAGTGGTATTGCTGTTATATCTCCAAAACACCAACTTGTGGAAAAGCCATTTTGCTCTATATGTAAATCATTCAAAAGATGCTGTGTAGTTCACAGCTAACTCACTTAACTAAAGTGACTAACTAACACGGTGCAAGTCATCTGTGTACCAAGTTTATATGATTTTTAGCCATGATCCAAGCATTTTCTGAAATATTCTTTCAGCAAAACTTTTTTAAAAAAAAAAACCTGCTAGATGCTTTAAAGATGTTTGGGACTTGAAGTTTACTGATAGTGATGGTGCATGTCTTTTATTTATTGTTTTTTTAAAAATGTCATCTCTTCTAAAAAAAAGAGTTCAAGATGCAAAAAAACATTGTTTCTAATCCTTGAAGCATTCGGTGGGAATACAGAATAATTCAGCAAGAAAGGTTTTACGGTAATCAGGTCTCCATTGCCCAAATTAAAGCCTTTTTCCTTTTTCAAAAAAGAAACAAAGTAAGCAATTTGTTAAGTTAGTTAAGTTTTAGTTAAGTGAGTTAGCAATTAAAATGGGGATTCGTTGTTGATTCTATCAAACTTTTTCATAATGGCTACCGTTGCATCGTTATCTTCATTCATTCACAGCCTCAAACAATGTTTATTGCCAAACCGAACCAGAGGTGGGTTCCTACCAGTTTGCACCTATTCGGTAGAACCGGTTCATCAAATCTACTGAACCGGTTAGAAGAGGTTCCACCAGTGGACCCGGAAAGCAGGCCACACCTACAGAAGAGGTTCCAAAATTTTTTGAAACCCACACACTGGTCCTTGGATATGATTATTCTACACTATCATGCTCATATTTATAAAACTCAGTGCCTCTGTGAAAGGTAAGGATGACTACTGCGTTTGTGGTGCAATCAGAACATTGCGTGTGTTGAAGTTGTTTTAACGCAAACCAAAGATGCCTTTTAAAAAACAAGTTTACATCATATTGTTATGCATGCCAGTGCTGTGTGTGAGGTAATTTAAGGTGGTTCTGACAAGTGTCGTCAGCATCTTCATATCTGGTCACATGGGCGGCAAGCCACTCCCATCCGGTCACATGGGCAGAAAGCCACTCCCACAAAGGAGGCCACACCCACAGAGAAGGTTCGAACAATTTTTGAAACCCACCACTGAACGGAACCCAACTTAGGAGAACAAGAAGAAGAAGAAAAACTGCTTAAAGTGACAGCAATAACCATGAAGGAACTACCACTGAGTTTTTTTCCTCAACTGTGAAATGGCTTTAGGGATCAAGGTTCCATCCATTAGAAAGGTTCCATTGTCGTAAGCTCCTATCTCTAATTACATTAGCTCATAATAACATCTTGTAGCTCCCTTTCCCTCACGGTTTTATTTCTCGGCTTAACTAGTTTAATCTCTGGGCTCCCTAAAGGAGGAAACATGCTTTCTTTAGCTTGTGAAATTCTACAAAAAAAAAAAAAAAGCCAGATGCAGTCAATCAATGGGAAACAAAATCCTATGGCCTCCCTCCCCCCACATCTCCTACTTTAATAAATAATCGAAGAATAAACGCATACCCCATTTCATTACATAGATTTTTTGCCCCCTAAAGCACTGTGACCCAGTTCGGTAATCTTAGCTTCCTGGTGTTACACCGGCAGGATTAGATTTTTGTCTGCTCGGCACTTCCTCCATCAGCTAATTAAATCGCAATGGAAAAAGGGTTAAATTTAAAACAGTGTCCAAGTCTAAAACCCCTTAACGGCCTTCCAACATCAGCTGAGAAAATGTTTGAGCAAGCAAGTTGGGGATTCTTCCCTTAGGAATCCGCTGTGCAATGATGTTTATCTTGTACAAGTTATATTAGTATCTTGGGGATAGAATGAAGTGGTGTTTTTTTTTTCTTACCTCTTAACATACACAGATAAACCCTGATAGTGCTTCCAATGGCTAGCTTTCCCATTTTAAAATTGGATTTTCTTTTGTCATGTGTTGTGGCCCTCCAGAAGAGCTGGCAGCAGATTCGGACAGTGAGGAGGTTGGAGAGGAACATGGGCCAGTCCTGGAGTCTGGGGAAGGCTCTGTGTCAGAGGCAGAGAGGGGGCCAGGCCCGTCTGACAGTTATCAGCTGAGTCAGACATCAGTGAAGCAGACAAACAACTGGAGCCTGTTCTCAGTGTACACATGCACAGAGTTGCCAGATGAAGAGAACAGCTAAGGAGCAAGGGTCAACTTGGAAGTAAGGCCACTGGTGGACAGTGAATGGCCCCTCCTATAGGTAATAAAAGAGGAGCGAAAGCGGAGGGGTGTTTGCAGGAGACAATTAGTTCATTCTGCATTCTTGCCATGTTTTGCAATGTCTGAAAGATATCAGCCTGGCCACTCTCCAAGTCTGATAAAAGTTGGTAATTGTGAACTACCTTGAAAGACTGCGTGGGCCGGGACTTCGCTGGAGAGGAATTCACTGTAAATTAAATAAAAAGAGGTTTATCGGGATGAGGACTCGGCTTTGTGCTGCTGTGGAAAATCATGTAGGCTTTTGTTGAAAGTAATATTCTCTTTACTGTCCAATTGACTTACCCTTGAACTGTCTTGTCTGATGAAAAGACGGTATACGGTTGCCATGATACCTGTCTTCCAATATTTGAGGCTGCCAACAAAGAAGAGGGAGTCAAGCTATTTTCAAAAGCACCTGAAGTTAGGACAAAAAGCTATGGATGGAAACTCATCAAGCAAAGGAGCAACCCAGGAGAAATTTCCCTGACAGTGAGGACAAACAGCCATCTGAATGACTTGCCTCCAGACGTTGAGGATGCTCTATCACTAGTTTTCAAGAAGACCCTGGACCGCCATTTGTCTGGAATGGTATAGGTGTCAAACTCGTGATGTCATATCATCACATGATGTATCGTGCAGTGGTGGGTTTCAAAAATTGTTTGAACCTACTCTGTGGGTGTGGCCTCCTTTGTGGGAGTGGCTTGCCACCCATGTGACTGGATGGGAGTGGCTTGCTGCCCATGTGACCGGATATGAAGATGCTAACGACACTTGTCAGAACCACCTTAAATTACCTCACACACAGCACTGGCATGCATAAGAATATGATGTAAACTTGTTTTTTAAAAGGCATCTTTGGTTTGCGTTAAAACAACTTCAACACACGCAATGTTCTGATTGCACCACAAACGCAGTAGTCATCCTTACCTTTCACAGAGGCACTGAGTTTTATAAATATGAGCATGATAGTGTAGAACAATCATATCCAAGGACCAGTGGTGGGTTTCAAAAAATTTTGGAACCTCTTCTGTAGGTGTGGCCTGCTTTCCGGGTCCACTGGTGGAACCTCTTCTAACCGGTTCGGTAGATTTGATGAACCGTTTCTACCGAATAGGTGCGAACTGGTAGGAACCAACCTCTGGTATCGTGACTTTTTTTCCTCTTTGCTAAACTGGGGCTGTGGGTGGCCACATCCAGCCTGCAGGCCCTGAGTTTGACACCTCTGGTATAGGGTCTCCTGCCAGAACAGGGGGTTGGACTAGAAGTCCTCCAATTCCAATTCTGTTATTCCGCGTTCTGCATTCTGAACTCTCTCTTCAATTGCTTTGAAAACGTCTAATGGAGTCCGATCCAACAGATGAAAATATTTGAGACGTCGAAAGGCAAATTGTTTTGCTCTACATGTGACTACCCTTGGAGAGCATTTGGGCAGCTTCAGCTGGTGCAAGGGGTGGAAAATGGGCAGATCTTGGGGGCCCGAAGAATGGTCCACTGCTTTGTGAGATGCATTGTTTGCCTTTATGCTTCTAGATGCAATTCAAAGCCCTTCATGGCATGGATCCATGCTACAAGAGGCACTGTCTCATGCCACTGGGATTGGCCTGCCCCCCCCCCCCTGTGCTGGCAGAGGAGGCATGTGTGCTCCATTGGCGAGCAAATTCCAGCTAGCAGGATCCAGGAGAAAGGTCTTCTCTGCTGTTGCAGCTGCCTTCTGGAGCATCTTGGCCATTAGAGTCAAGGTTGGCTCCAATCAGGGGTGGTATTCAACCGGTTCGGACCAGTTAGGGCAAACCAGTAGCTCCAACTATCAGCTGGGAGCACACCGGTTCGCTCCGACAATGAAGTGGGCCCACCCACCCACCCCTGCACTAAACTCAAGGGACGTGCAGTCACTAGAGGCAGGGGAGGCGTGGCCTCACCAGTCATGAGGAAAAGGAAAGAATTTTAAAGAATCTTTTAAAAATAATTAAAGCCAAGATAGTTGCTGCCAGATTCACAGTGACTTGGAACAGTGCTTTGTGTTAACCATAGGAGGAGGCTAGAGAAATAGGGACCTCCTGTGCATAAGGAATTTTGCGCCTTTTAAGAGATAACCAAGGGTTAAAATGCGAAGAATTCCTTATGCAAATGAGGCACGTATTCTCTCGCCTCCTGTAGAGGCCATTTTTAGAAGTTTTTTAGAGTTCTCTGGGAGCAACTAGCTCAGTCTGACAGAGTTCTGGCCTTTCATGAGGGGAGGGCAGGGCAGGGCAGGCAGAAGCAGAGTTGAAATCATATCTGAAACAGCTGGAAAAAGGTGTGGGGGGGGAGGAGGGAGGAATTCAAAAAGTTTGATCAGAAGGCAGCAGGGGAAGGGTGGGGGGTATGGCAGAGGAGCTGCTTTCAAGCCTTTGGAAAATATATCCAATCCAACTTCTGTGTTTGTTTGAGAGTGAGTGAGGGATCCAATTTCTCTGTGTGTGTGTGTTTGAGAGAGGGGGAAGGGAGGGAGGGAGGGAGGGAGGACAGGGAGCGAGAAGAAAAAAATGGGAAAACTTATTTTGCAAGGGGGGAAAATGCTGTTGCTTTAAATCAGAACTGAGCATGCCTGGCTGTGGAATTCTGGGAGTTGAAGTCCACAAGTCTAAGAAGTGCCTCACCAGCCCTAAAGCTGACCGCACGTCACTGCTAAACTCATCTATATCTTCTCATCTGAGTCTCATGGCAAAGCAGATGGCCATGCCTCAGCTGTTTTCCTCCCCAGCAGTAATACAGAAAGTACTTTTTCTCAAAACTGCACACACACACATGAGATCACCATACTGGTTGTTAAATGAGTAGGGTCCCACTCCTGGCTCCAACTCCTCTCCCCTTCCTAAGAGGCTAAATATCTGGCTTGGGGGAGATCACAATTGAGGTGGTTGGTCAATTAACAAGAGATCCCATCTCAACCCCTCCTATTCTCTTCCTGACCTACCCATCTTTAATTGAACCACAGCACATGGCTTGGATTCACTTATTTATGTTTTTAGTATAAATATATTTTTTATTTTTAATGATTGTAAACCATCCAGCTTTACCCTGTGATAAGATGGGTGGAGGCCAATCAGCTTTATAAATAAATATATAATAATGTATTTATTTATGCAAGGCATGTCTTTTTATAACCAGTGTGGAGAAATTACTGAATGGAAAGTTCTGGGAAGAGAGGTGAAGCTTCCGGGGGGAAAAATAAATATATGTCTTTGGCTTTTGGAAGTATCCCAGAGCTGTCAATATCAGAATGTTATTCTTCCAGAGCATCTTTTAGCAAGGACGCACTTTGCCAAGAAAAAATGCATAATTAATATATGTAATCCATAGACCATATTACCTTGGCCATTGATGTAAACTTGTCTGAAGAACTGCATAAAGGGAGATTGTATTAGTGATCAAAGGATTACTTGGTGAGTTTTTACGTGTTAATCTTCTAAATACTCTAAATACTTTAGTTAAACTAAATGGTTCCACCACAAATCCGCGAAGCCCTTATCCGCGGAGACATAAGCGTGAAGACTAATTCGCGCCGTTCGAAGCGCTAAGGAAAAACGCAACCCTACCGCGATGACATAATCGCGGAGGGCAAATCCGCGCATTCCCAAGCACTCAGTACCCTAAACCTAACCCTAAACCTAACCCTAAACCTAACCCTAAACCTAACCCTAAACCTAACCCTAACCCTAACCCTAACCCTAACCCTAACCCTAACCCTAAACCTAAACCTAACCCTAACCCTAAACCTAAACCTAACCCTAAACCTAAACCTAAACCTAACCCTAAACCTAACCCTAAAACAAACCCTAAAACAAACCCTAAAACAACCCCCTAAACCTAATCCTAACCCTTACATTAATTGAAATCGGCTTTCTACCGCGGCGCTGTTTTAAAGCGCCCTTCTGTTGCCGCGCTGTTGTCGTGGTGGTGATGACACGCGGTGATGACATCGCGGCTTTAGCAACACGATTTTATCACTGCTATTTTGATGAGCGCGGTTTTGTCGTGCCACGAAACTAAATACAATCTCTCTCTCTCTCTCTCTCTCTCTCCCTCCCTTTCTCTCTCTCTCTCTCTCTCTCCCGCTCTCTCTCTCTCTCTCTCTCCATCCATCATCTGCCTTCCTACTGCCTGCCTGCCTATCTACCTACCTACCATCTCTCTGTTTATCTCTCTCTCCCTCCTTCCTTCCATCCACCCACCCACCCACCCACCCATCATCCACCCACCCTATTACTTGAACATAACAAGTAATAAACACAAGCAATTTAAATCTCAGCAGTGATTCTCTGTGTGCGGAATGTGGGTTTTTCCTTGGATGACCATGTGCCACAGATTACGGTGGATTTTTCTTTATGCTTCTGCCTTCTCATGCAGCACATAAATATCATAAAATATTATAAAGCACTAGAACCAACATAGCATATTAAGTTAGTGCAAAATCTTTAAGGAACCAGTAGCTTTTTTTTAAAAAAAAATAGGACTGTTTCAATAAGCTATGCACTTAAGAACAATAAATATGTAGACAATTAAATTATCTGGACTTACTGTTATGTGTTGTCTATAAAGTTCTAAGACTATTGGATCACCTCTGAACAAAATCTCACTGTCCTAGCTGTAGCATCTTATGAGAGCTTATCTAGCTAATTTTATAGTAAAAATGAGGCAATAATTAACATCCAATACAATCTCAAAAAACTTTTCTTTCTCTTTTTACTTGGGTTGTTTGTACCGCTAATAAGATATCCCTTGATAGACAAAACATGTGAAATAAATGTAACAAGTTAGTGATAAATTAGCAATCTCCACAAAGAATTAATAATTTATTCAGAGGTACAAGGTGAAAAGAAATTCATAACATTCAAACATTTGGGGTTTTTTTCCCAGCCAGACTTGCTAGCTATTTCTCTGACTTCCCGACTTACAAATATTGATTTTTTTAAAAAAAAATATGAGCACAAATTAAAACATTTAATAGACTGACAGGTGATGTTTGTGGAGAGCTAGAAGATACCTTATGCTTCCCTCTTACGCTTCTAATTAATAGTTCTAGTTCGTGACAAGTGTGGATTGCTTTCAGTCAAAGCGATTCCTGAGGTTGACTTGCAATAAATTCATTGCAGAGGCAAGCTCTTTATTAATTAACATGTAATCATTGAAGCCAGGCACATTCCAGAGAATTAATGGCTGAATTAAATAATTTAACTGCTGCTCGTTTAATAAATTGATTTGCCACTTTTAATATTAGGCGGCATTAATTTTATATGCCCGTTAATGGTAGGGAGCATTTTATTTTATTTTTTTAAAAAATAATTTTATTTCAGAATTTTAGCCTTTCACTTTCAATGCATATCCCATCGCTTGGCAGATGTGTGGGTATAGGTCAATATGTACGCTCCGGAGGTCGATTTGATCTCAGGTTTCACAAAATGCCACTTTTTTATTTTTGTCATTGAACTGAGTGTCTCCAAGAGACATTTAAATCAGCTCCAGATTTCCAACAGAAACAGCAGTTACTCATAAGAGATAGAATATAGAATAATAGAGTTGGAAGCAGAGGTGGTATTCAGCCGGTTTGGACTGGTTTGGGCAAATTGCTAATGGAGATCGCAGGTGGATCCCTGCACTATGCCATCCTATTTAGCCACATTTTTGAGGCTGGGCACATGCCGTCCGTCAGCCCTCAGATAAAGACTCAACAGTCCCCAGATCTGGAGGTGGCTGATGAGGAAGAGCTGGGCCCAGTGCCTGATATGCAGATGCAAAGAAGGCAAAGGAGAGGAGAACAGTGGAAATCTATGGGCTGGTCCTTGGGATGGAAGAGCCACCACTGCTAGTGAAGCCTCACCCTAGCTCTGGGGATAAAAGGCAAGGGGCGGAGATGAATAGGCGTGACAGACAACTATTCATCTCCCTGCCAGCCAGACTTGTTAGCCTGCGTTGAGGGCGGGGCTGCTGCATTTTGACGGGGCTGCTGGGGCTCCTAATTAAGGAATCCTTGATTTAAATACAGACAGTTTGTCATGTTGGGGAGTAGGGTCAGAACAGTATTCCTAGGCTCAACTGCAGAGGTGGGTTCCTACCAGTTCACACCTATTCGGTAGAACCGGTTCGTCAAATCTACCAGACCGGTTAGAAGAGGTTCCACCAGTGGACCCGGAAAGCAGGCCACACCTACAGAAGAGGTTCCAAATTTTTTTGAAACCCACCACTGCTAAAGGGTTAGGGGTGGAAGGATCTTGTAACTTGACAGCTTTAAGACTTGCATGCTTCAATGCCAGAATTCCTGAGCCAACATGACTGGAGGAGGAATTCTGGGAGTTGAAGTCCACAAGTCTTAAAGCTGCCAAGTTTGAACACCCCTGGGGTTTTTTTCTGAAGGGTTAGGAGTGCAAGGATCTTGTAACTTGACAGCTTTAAGACTTGCATGCTTCAATGCCAGAGTTTTTGAATAGCTACTTGGACCGACCTAAGTACTAATTCATAATTTCATATCTGGTCACATGGGCGGCAAGCCACTCCCATCCGGTCACATGGGTGGCAAGCCACTCCCACAAAGGAGGCCACACCCACAGAGTAGGTTCGAACAATTTTTGAAACCCACCACTGCTCGACTGCTACTTCAATGGCCCAGTTCCAAATCAGCCATGGCCCAGTAGTGAGCGTTTGAGACCACTGCCATGCACTGTTTTGTTTTGATTTCTTTTCCAAAAAATGCAATATAATGAAGAAGAAAAAATAAAAAAATGGATAAGTTGTAGTGCGGTTGAGGTTTTGCCTCCAAAACAAAAGCAAATCCACAAAATGTCTAAGGCAATAGCCACTGAACAGGACTTGGCAGCATTCCTGGAACTCTCCGCTGTAAAGGCTGAATGTAGGAAGTGAATAGTGTCACTTTCTGGACAACCGAAGCATCCAGTATGAAGTGGGTAATTAAGGGCTCTGTGCCAGTTATCATGCAAGTCAAAACAGAAATAAAACACAGGCCACTGACTCATAGCTGACTCACCAAGTACAACACATGCTTTGAATGGAGGATGTTTTACTCCACTTCCTCTTCCAGTTGTACACAATTCTCACCTCCAGATGCTCACAAATAATCCCGGGTAGGCTTCTTTATAATTAATGATATAGCTATGGAACATTTTAAAAAAGAAAATGAAGCCAATCCCCATTGACATTGGTGTCTCAGCAATGCAATGGAGGGGGCGTGCTGTTACCTTCTTTCCTTAAACAACAACAACAACCTAGTAACGCCATCAGAATTCAAAAATCGCACATCACACAGGCCTTTAGTTGAATGAAACACTTCAATTGACAAATACATCAGGAGTGGTATTCACTTTCCATGTTTCTCCAAAAATAAGACAGGGTCATCTGTCTATCATCTATCATCTATCCATCTATCCATCTATCCATCTATCCATCTATCCATCTATCCATCTATCCATCTATCCATCTATCCATCTATCCATCTATCCATCTATCCATCTATCCATCTATCCATCTATCCATCTATCCATCTATCCATCTATCCATCTATCCATCTATCCATCTATCCATCTATCCATCTATCCATCTATCCATCTATCCATCTATCCATACAGTATTTTGGAGGTTTGATGGCTAATAACACAGCTTTGTTTTGGAGCAGTACCATAAAATTATATACCAATGGAAAAATAATTTAATCAAGAATGTAATGCAGCAGCAAAGTTTGTTCAATTATCTGTATTCTATGAAAAAGTGTAGCCAAAAAACCAGACAAAGGAAGCACAACTTGCTTAGGTTAATATCAGGTAGCTTTCCTTCATCTGATTGTAGCCAATGAGCATGAGTGTTTAGAGAGCCAATTAGGTATCAACTTGTTTTGGCAATGAGCCAATCAGATTGCAGTAGGATTCAGTTATGGATGTCATAAGCTGAGAGGAGGACATTTGTCAGATATAATTTTTCTATATCTCATTTTTTTTCTACATGTTTCACTTTTCATCTTTATAACTGCTATTCTAATACATAACTGCTATTTTAATCACATTCTTGATTAAATTATCTTTTCATTTATATATAATTGTATGGTACTACTCCAAAAACAAGTGGTGTTACCAGCCATCAAACCTCAAAAATATACTTTTCCCAAACGGTTTCCACAATTTGACCACTACTCACTCCCTCTCCCTCTCTCTCTTTCTCTGTCTCTCTCCCTCCCTCCCTCCCCCCTCTCTCTCTCAGTCTCTCCCTCTCCCCCTCCCTCTCCCTCTCTCTCTCTCCCTCCCTCCCTACCCCCTCTCTCTCTCCGTCTCTCCCCCTCCCTCCCTCCCTCCCTCCCTCCCTCCCTCTCTCTCTCTCTCTCTCTCTCTCTCTCACACACACACACACACACACACGGTAGGCTAACAAGTCTGTCCAGAAGGGAAATGAATAATTCTCTGCCACACCTATTCATCTCCACCCCCTGTCTTTTATCCCCAGAGCTAGGGTGGGCCTTCACGTAAAATATTTTTACATGACATCCACAGATACAATGGGTCAACGCTGCAGAAAAAAAGGTTTCCCTCAGTCTGATGGGAAGTCACCCCAACAGTTTCAATCTCAGGCACATCTCCATTTGACACTAGGAATCAAGCAGGAAGTGATTCAACAAAACAGATGCTTCAAGGGTGGGATGCTTCTGGTTCAGACCAGTTCGGCTGAACCAGTAGCTCTCACAATCAGCTGGGAGCGAACCGGTTCACTCTGACGATCAGATGGACCCGCTCACTCGCCCCTGTGCTTTACCGACCTATATCTTCTTAGAGTAGATTGCTATGCCTCGGCTGTGTTACTCCTCAGCAGTAATGTGGAATGTAAGTTTTCTTAAAACTTTGCACGCCCATGCAGTGCGCATACACAAAGCGCGTGATCACCGAACCGGTCATTAAACCATCAGGATCCCACCACTGGGACACTTGTTTCAAAAACCAGGAAAGCTATTAAGGAAAAAACAAACAAACACATCTCCAGGAATTGCAATTCCATAAGCCTATTTCCAGTAAAATCGAGATTGACTTTTTGTGCTTCTGTTGCTTGACCATGCTGTGCAGAGGCTGAAGTTAAGGACAGGTGGAACAGTTGCCACCTGTCTGTTGTTATTTTAACAGATTACTTTGGTCTGGGGCTGTTTGCTTCACATCCTCAGCCAGCTCTGTTGGAGCTTCCAACAAAGGCTCCAGCTTGAGTGCGCTTCAACCTCCATCCCAGGCTCCTACAATGGTTGCCAAAGCCCAACTATTTTGGAAGACTTCTCTTGCAGCATGAGGTCCACTGGAGGAGGCTGGTGGGGGCTTCAAAACAGAACGGTGCAATATTTTGTGTGCGTTTGTAGGAGAATATTTAGGAGTTTATTTAAAACTGGAGTTCTAGCACACAGTTCCATTGGAGCATAAATTGGTTTGTTTGGGTACCGGAGATGAAGAAAAAATAGAGAGGATGTTCTCTCTCTCTCTCTCTCTCTCTCTCTCTCTCTCTATCTATCTATCTATCTATCTATCTATCTATCTCTCTATCTCTCTATCTCTATCTCTCTATCTCTCTATCTCTCTATCTCTCTATCTCTCTATCTCTCTATCTCTCTATCTCTCTTTCTCTCTATCTCTCTATCTCTCTCTCTCTATCTCTCTATCTCTCTATCTCTCTATCTCTCTATCTCTCTATCTCTCTATGTCCATATCCTTATCCTTATCCTTATCCATATCCTTATCCTTATCCTTATCCTTATCCATATCCATATCCATATCCATATCCATATCCATATCCATATCCATATCCATATCCATATCCATATCCATATCCATATCCATATCCATATCCATATATCTGTCTGTCTCTCTGTCTGTCTGTCTATCTATCTATCTATCTATCTATCTATCTGTCTGTCTGTCTGTCTGTCTGTCTGTCTGTCTGTCTATCTATCTATCTATCTATCTATCTATCTATCTATCTATCTATCTATCTATCTATCTATCATCTATCTATCTATCTACAGAACCGTAAAGCTAACACAATTGAAATTTGACACAAATATTCCTCTTGGCTTCTAGGTGCTCGCTAAGAAAGGATATTTCAAAATGACCATCAGATCATTAGTATTTCTTATACAGTAATTACCCTGTTCTGATGCTAAGGAGTTCTACTCCCCCTCCCCACCTGAAAGGAACTCTGTTCCAACTGCCAGTTTCCTCACATTCTGTTATCTCAATTCAAACTGGCAGACGTTCCACTCCTTCACTCAGGAGCAACCTGGAGCTCCTCACAGTACTAAACACCGGGACCTCACTACAATGTCTACACCTTCCACCAATGAAACTGCTTCCGGACTCAAGGCAGTGGGAGCAATATTCCCTTATGTATTTCAATCATCGATCATCACTGAGCCAGTAGATTATGAACTGAATTTTTCCTGCAAAGCCCAGTCACATAGTTTTGTCATGAAGCACAGGTATCTGGCTAGTTTCATATAGATTTAAGTAAATGAAGGTGTAAGTTTATGGAAATTCCTTGCATAACATGGGATAGTTGTGTTACAGTGTGTGTTAATGAGGCAGTGAAGGTGAAATGAGGGTGGCAAACACAATGGGTGACTTGAGTTCAACAAGCTGGACAAGTCTAGAAAACATATCTCTTAGAAGGTTACATCCTTTAATGTGTGTGAGGGGGTCTTTGGTGCCCGCTGAGCTTGATTGTTTTCTTGCAGACATTTCATTAACCAAAGTAGGTAACATCGTCAGTTCTAGAAAGGAGAGAGATTTACAGGGAGGAGGAAGAAGACTGTGAGTCAATCAGAATCAGAATAGAGCTGGAAGGGACCTTGGAGGTCTTCTAGTTCAGCTCCCTGGTCAAGAAGGAGATCTCATACCATTTCAGACAAGTGATTGTCCAGGGTCTTCTTAACACTCTCCAGTGATGAAGCACACACAATGTCTGAAGACAAGCTGTCCCATTGGTCTTTAGTGCCCTATGCACTTGGTTGTTTTCTTGCAGATATTTCATTACCCACACTAGGTAACATCATCTGTGTTAGAAAGGAGGGAGGTTTGCAGAAAGGAAGAGGAATAGGAAGAGAAGGAGGAGGACTGTGAAATCCTTGGTGTTCTCTGAGCTTGGTTGTTTTCTTGCAGGCATTTGATTACCCAAATATGGGAGGAAGCCTACTGCTTCCTTTCTCTGTCTATCGGCTCTCTGTCTATCGGCTTAGTGGTTAACACATCTGCCTAATATGTAACACAGCCCAGGTTCGAATCCCAGTAAGGGTATGGCTAGCTGATGAGAGCTAAATAGCTTGAAATAGATCTATACTAGTCTCCCTTTATTTATTTATCAGCACAAATACAACACAAATGTAACAAAGGCAACAGTAAAAATATTGGGTTTCTGTCTGGATGGTCTCTTGTGACGAGCCGATAGACAGAGAAAGGAAGCAGTAGGCTTCCTCCCATATTTGGGCATACCAGAGGTTGTGACACTAAATACAAACATACATACATACATACATACATACATACATACATACATACATACATATAATTTTTTATTTTTTATTAACAAACACGTAAAATACACACACACAAAACTTAGACGTACACCACATTTACACAATACAATGCGAACAGGAGCTTCCTGTTCTTTCTAATAGCAATTATCAATCGATACCGCTCACCTTATATTATTTCCCCTTCTATTGTATTTCATTTGGATTTCACCATTCTTAACCCTCTTATTTTACTCATAACTATTATTTTTTTGAGTTTTGTTATATTCCTTCATTGATCCTTGTTTCTTTCCTCCATCCACCTATACCATTTATCCCATATCTGGTGGAATTCTGATTCTTCTTTTCCCTGGATTTCTTTAGTTAGTTTGTCCATTTCAGCACAATCCATAACCTTTCTTGTTATTTCATCTTCGCTTGGAGTTAATTTGTTTTTCCATTTCTGGGCAAAGGCAATCCTTGCCGCCGTTTAAGTATCTTTGCTTCCCACTATCTACTTCAACATTCCTTTGTGTCTGAATGTTTTATGGCTATGCTAGCAGTTTGTTTGCCCTGGAAAAGCACATTTAGGAAAGAGGCAATTCACTTGCCTAAAGTAATGCCATTTTTCTACTTCATTTTGCTTCCTCCATAGGAACAAGGAAACTATTTTGTTTCACAAAGCAGTATTGGACAAAGGATGCTGGCCTTAAAACTATCTGAAAGTGAAGCATTGTTTCTGAGATTTGCTCAGCCCAGTTATAATCCAGTGGCAACTGGGAAGGAGAGAGAGAGGGAGGGAGGGAGGGAGAGAGAAAGAGAGAGAGAGAGAGAGAGAGAGAGAGAGAGAGAATTTAGTATCACTTTTACACCTCTATTGATATTCTTATACACACACATGGTTGGATCGGGGATAAAAGCAGAATAAGGTGGTAATCTTAGTGCTAATGCAAACAAAACACCAGAGATGAAGGAAAAGGTCACCTTCAAAGAGAATAATTGGTTCAATGTTGTAAGTTTGTGAAGTTCAATTGATTTTACCTTCCTGTTCCAGATCTGTTGGCAAAAAGATACTACCCTAGTTTCAAGGGGAAAATTAGATAGATAGATAGATAGATAGATAGATAGATAGATAGATAGATAGATAGATAGATAGATAGATAGATAGATAGATAGATAGATAAACTAGCTAGGTAGCTAGGTAGCTAGGTAGCTAGGTAGATGATAGATAGATAGATAGATAGATAGATAGATAGATAGATAGATAGATAGATAGATAGATAGATAGATAGATAGATAGATAGATATAGGTGTAGTAATAGCAATAGCGATAACGGTAGAGGTAGAGATAGCGATAGCGATAGAGATAGAGAGTTATGTTTAGTCACTGTATTAGAAAAATATGTAAAGATTTTAGAAAAAATGCAGAGAAGAGCAAATAAGATGATTAAGGCCTGGAGACTAAAACATATAAATTACAGGATTGGGGTTTGGCCAGCCTAGGGAAAAGAAGGAGTAAGGATGACATGATAGTAGTATTCCACTATTTGAGAGGCTGCCACAAAGAAGAAGGAGGTCAACTTATTTTCCAAAGCACCAGAATACAAGAAAAGGGATGGAAACTAATCAAGGAGAGAAACAATCTGGAGTTAAGGAGAAATTTCCTAACACTGGGGACAATTAACCAGATGGATGGCTTCCCTTTGTCACTAGAGGTTTATAAGAAGAGACTGGAGAGCCACTTGTCTGAAATGGTATAGGATCTATTCTATTCTATTCTAGTCTAGTCTAGTCTAGTCTAGTCTAGTCTAGTCTAGTCTAGTCTATCCCATCCCATCCCATCCCAATTCTATTCTATTCTATTCTATCCCATCACTATTCTATTCTATCCTATCCCATCCCATCACTATTCTATTCTATTCTATTCTATTCTATCCCATCCTATCCCATCCTATCCCATCCTATCCCATCCTATCCCATCCTATCCCATCCTATCCCATCCTATCCCATCCCATCCCATCCCATCCCTATTCTATTCTATTCTATTCTATTCTGTCCTATCCTATCCTATCCCATCCCATCACTATTCTATTCTATCCTATCCCATCCTTATTCTATTCTATTCTATTCTATCCTATCCCATCCCATCCCATCACTATTCTATTCTATTCTATTCTATCCCATCCCATCCCTGTTCTGTTCCGTCCCATCCTATCCCGTCCCATTCTATTCTATTCTATTCCACCCCTATTCTATTCTATTCTATTCCATCCCATCCCTATTCTATCCTATCCTATCCCATCCCATCCCATCCCATCCCATCACTATTCTATTCTATCCTATCCTATCCTATCCCATCCCATCCCATCCCATCCCTGTTCTGTCCCGTTCCATCTCGTCCCATTCTATTCTATTCTATTCTATTCTATTCTATTCTTTAATTGTTCTCACTGTTACAAAATTTATCCTTAGTTCGAGATTGGATCACTCCTTCATAGGTCTCCATTCATTGCTCCTTATCCTGGCCTCTGGTCTTTTGGAGAATAGATTGACCCCCTTCTTCTCCATGAGAGCCCCTCAAATCTTGGAATACTGTTATCGTGTCACCCCTAATCCTTCTCTTTGTCAGGCTAGACAAAACCCAATTCCTGCTCATCATATGTTTTAGTCTATTCAATTCTTCTTTATAGTATGTAAGATGTGCCTTGGAAAAAGTATCCAGATATTTCAGTTAGTTGAGCATTTGGCAGAAGCTTTGCCTTGAGAGGGGAAAAAATATTTTTATCATCTTTCATTGCCTCCTCGTCTATTCTCCAGGCTAATTCAAATGCTAGCCTTGGTACTCCCTACATCTCATTCTGAAAATACATGAAAGCTCACCGCATGTAGCTACCTGAGATCTCCTGTGAGATCTCCAGAATGAAATGCATACAGCAGCTGTAGAAGATGGTGGGACGCCATAAAATTCTCAGGACAGTTCATTCAGAGTTTCTTTTGATAAGTAGGCAGCATCTGGGGTTGGTTATTTTTCCGCCTTCTTATTTCTCCCACGTTCTTAAATCAATTTTTACCTTTAAGCTGTTTTTACACCTTGGGACTATTTTGCTCTTGCTATTCGTCATTGCTTCTCATATGATTTTATTTTGCTTTATATTTTTTTTTAAGCAGCTTCCTTCACAAACTGGTCTACTCATGTCCAGGTGTAGGGATATCAATAAGTAAACAGTGACATTGACAGCAAAATATCCTAACGAGACCAGTGGTGGCTTTCAAAAATTGTTCAAACCTACTCTGAGGGTGTGGCCTCCTTTGTGGGAGTGGCTTGCCACCCATGTGACCGGATGGGAGTGGCTTGCCACCCATGTGACCGGATATGAAGATTAGAATTAGAATTAGAATTTTATTATTTGTATGCCGCCCTTCTCCAGGAGGACTCAGGGCGGCGAACAATTCAAGTGGGAAAAAGGGGAACATAAAAAACAAAATACAAATAATAAAAGTAAACAACAGTCGCACAACCATACATGTCGAGAGGGGAGGGAACTCATCACCCCCAGGCCTGCCGGCAAAGCCAGGTTTTGACAGCTTTTCGGAAGGCCTGGAGAGAGGTGAGGGTCCGAATCCCTGCGGGGAGTTCATTCCAGAGGGCCGGAGCTGCCACAGAGAAGGCCCTCCCCCGGGTAATAGCCAGGTGGCATTGGCTGGTAGATGGCACCCGGAGGAGGCCAACCCTGTGAGATCTAATGGGTCTGTGGGAGGTAATTGAGATGCCATTCTAAACTCACAGAAGGAATGCAGAACTATCAAGCATGCTAAGGTAAAGACTGTTACCCAAACAATTTGTTAGCACCTAACTGGACCCTCATTGATAACCAGGGAGGTGGATAGGAACAAGGGAAAGTTAATCATATGCTTTGGGCACGAAAACCCCAGATCTAGCTTTGCTTCTTCCATACACCACTTGGCTTTAGTAACCTCTGGCTCACCATGAGCCCAAGAGTCTTTCTTTTCTAACTGACTACGTTAGAACAAAAACTAGAAAAGTGGTTGATGGGCTTTTCAACCAAGCCTTCAATAACCTTTTGGTGGTAACATCCTCTCTTTGTTGATTATGAATCAGAGTGTCAACCCTGAAGCTGACCCGACCAAAGCCATTTTGAAGTGGGGTATTGTAGCCAAAACAAAATACTTTCTCCTGAGAACCAAGGACAATCTCACACCTGGTCAGAGAGAGATGGAGTGACATTACCAAGCAACCAGATGGCAACCTGATTGGACCATGTGACTGTTTGGGGCAGCGGAAAAACTTTTACTTTTAATTACGTGAAAACCGTGGGAACCTTCAGAGTCAGCTTTCACCAGTACTGTGCCAATATGATACATCCAATATTCTTTGAGGAATCTACCTTCCTCGGAGTCTTGCTTGCTATGGAACCCTGCCAAAGAGGATGTTTAATAATCAGTCCAAATGAGGCTTGTTTTACTTCGTCCCTAGAGGATCAGCGAGTTTTCTCATCAAAAGGGACGTCATTCTCTCTCTGCCTCTTGCCTCCATCGGCCAGATGATGTGATTGTTATCTGGACATGCGCAAGACATCAGCAAACAGCACTGAGCTCCTAGTCATGCAGATGGCAATGGGATTCAAAATTCGTGTTTATTTTATGGGGAAGAGGTACTGACTGGCTTCAAGCACTGCATTAGCACTCGAGATCATTCATTTTCATTATGATTTGCATATAGAGAATATTAAAAGGTTTAAATTAATAAAGGAGAAGAAACGAGCCTTGTGCCTCGGCCGCTGAATGCTAATGCACTCTTGCGGGTTAGCAGAGGTGATCTTGATTGCTCCAAGTGTATTTATCTCCCACTTCTGGGGAAAATAAGCCCACAACATGCGCCTCTGTGCTCGCTGGAGGTAGCATTTCCCACATTAAGATCTTGTGTACCATTTACACATGCTTCAAAGGCAGTGGTGGGTTTCAAAAATTGTTCGAACCTACTCTGTGGGTGTGGCCTCCTTTGTGGTAGTGGCTTGCCGCCCATGTGACCGGATGGGAGTGGCTTGCCACCCATGTGACCGGATATGAAGATGCCGACGACACTTGTCAGAACCACCTTAATTTACCTCAGACACAGCAATGGCATGCATAAGAATATGATGTCAACTTGTTTTTTAAAAGGCATCTTTGGTTTGCGTTAACACAACTTCAACACACACAATGTTCTGATTGCACCACAAACGCAGTAGTCATCCTTACCTTTCACAGAGGCACTAAGTTTTATAAATATGAGCGTGATAGTGTAGAATAATCATATCCAAGGACCAGTGGTGGGTTTCAAAAAATTTTGGAAGCTCTTCTGTAGGTGTGGCCTGCTTTCCGGGTCCACTGGTGGAACCTCTTCTAACCGGTTCGGTAGATTTGACGAACGGGTTCTACCGAATAGGTGCAAACTGGTAGGAACCCACCTCTGTATCAAAGGAAGCCAGAATCATATACAGAATATTGTGAGGACATTTTCCACCATTTTTTTAAAGTTGTTTTCATTTTTAATTTATCCACAAGTGTGCATCTTGACAAATACTATTATATATTATCCAATATTATACCAGTCCCTCTCACCATCAACCAACAACAACTCTCATTTGCTCTTCTGCTTTCCATACACCATATTATACTTAGTTCTACAACAACCCTACCTCCTCTTCTTCTCTCCCTACCTCTTTTCTTTTCCTCACTACTTTCTTCTACCATCCCTCCTCTCCTTTCTCTTCTCTTCTCTCCTTCTCCTTCCCCTCTTCCTCTTTCCTCTCCTTCTATCTCTCCTACTCTTTTGCTCACCTCTGCTTCTCTCTCTCCTGTCCCCTCTCTTCTTTGTCTCTTCCCCTCCTTTCCTCTCCCTTCCTCACTCTACTTTACTTTACTCTACTCTACTCTACCCTTCCCTACCCTTCTCTACTCTACTCTACTCTACTCTCCTTACCCTCCCTTCTCCACTCCTCTCCTTTCCTCTGCTCTCCACTCCCCCTCCTCTCCTCTTCTTTCCTCCCCACCATTACTTCTCCGTTAAGAAGGTGATATCCGTTTTTAAGACCCACTTTTCACCTGGAAGGCTACTAAATTATTATTTCCCCTTCTTCTCCTTTCATATCACCCTGAAAGGAGAGGTGGAGATGGGAAATGTGACAGTTTAATGGGGAAGAACACCCCTAGCTTTCAAATTATTTATTGATGTATATTATGATGTGTGAATATGATCGTGCTACCTCACTATCTCAATTTCTTTGAATGTTATTATATATTCCATCCATAAAAAATTAATCGCAAAAAAGCCAAACCACCAAAAAAATTAAGACAGCAAAACATCGGGTAAAATAGGGAGATGTCCAGAATCTGTTTAATTTAGATGTGTGTTGAACTAGTCATAGCCTGAGCCGAGATATCTTTTGGGGCGGAGGGATTGAATCTTCTGTAAGACATGAGAGTTCAATGTGGAGAGAACTTTTTTTGGGGAAAAAAAGAAAAGCTATATGCTATGAAGTATTAATTATGATACATTAGTATCTAACTTTCTCATTATGCAAGACCTTTAGCTTCTTAAACTTCTGCAATAATTTCTAACTGTCTTTTTGCTTCTGAAAATAATTACTTTCATGATTCAATTTTTTTTAAGAAGATGTTCAAGAGAACAGAATATAGAAACCCATTCTTTCTCCCTCCCTCTCCTTCTCTCTCTAACGCTCCCTAGCTCCGTTTCTCCCTCCCTCTTTCTTTCTCTCTTTGTCTCTCCCTCCCTTTCACTCCCTTTCTCTCTCTTTCTCTCTCTTTCTCCCTCTCTCTCCCCCCCTCTCTCCACCAAATTTAATAATCTTAAAGTTCTGCCTGT
Source organism: Thamnophis elegans (assembly GCF_009769535.1). Taxonomy (NCBI): domain Eukaryota; kingdom Metazoa; phylum Chordata; class Lepidosauria; order Squamata; family Natricidae; genus Thamnophis; species Thamnophis elegans. The sequence goes on along the minus strand of NC_045549.1, from coordinate 71,215,295 downwards.
CATTCAGGCTGCTTCTCTGGAGGAAGGAATTAACATCACTTGTGTGTTTGAGACTTATCCCACATTTTAGTACTAGAAGTAGAGTATGTATAGATCTCTCATAGGAGCAACCATTTCTCCTTTTAGGAATTTTAGTATTAGTAACTTCGTTTCTGCATTTGTGGAACGGCAGAGGTAGAAGACCTGGCTCACATCCTAATTGATTGTTGCTTGTATAAGGGGGTGTCTGTCTGTCTGTCTGTCTGTCTGTCTGTCTCTCTCTCTCTCTCGTCTAGGTTCAACCTAGATAAATTCAACCATGATCTTCTGTATGTGGAATCATTCTTCACAAGCCTCACTCTTCCTCTCCTCTCCTCTCCTCCCCTCCCCTCCTCTCCTCTCCTCTGAACAGTGGAGCAGGCAATGCTAAATGACTTACATCAAGATTAAAAAAAGATAAAAAAGAAACACTCAACAATTATCAATATTTCCCCCTAAACTTGGCCTTGAACGGGTATTTTTTGCAACTAGTGTTGCGGTTCTGACACCAAAACAGAACAAAAACCCAAAAAATCTCACCCAGAAAGAGTCACTGCAAAACTATTTTATATCTCTGCTATACAATATTAGTAAAACACAGTACAATGATTTAAATTTTAATTGGAAATTTTATGGAGTTATCAAGTCCATGAATAAGTACTATGTCTATTTGTCTTTTTATTCAGATTTATCTGCTGTTCCATAACTATTCTCTTGACAACTTATAATAAAATATAAGGTAAAACCATAAATTGAGAGCAACATAAAGTATGAATAATTAAACTCACAGCATTTTGAAAATTAAATGCATCCAAACTACCACTTAATTAAAGTTGGGGGGAAAAAAAACTTTCTAGAGTGTGCCTGTCTCATGCAAGTAGGACGTATGAAGAAGATGTTTTAATTCAGATTAAATTTTAAAAAATGTACCAATGTAAAAACGCTTCTAAAATAATTACCACTGAGGTACATTGCTGTTAACTGTATTATCAAGATCCAAAGCATCAGATGTGGCTTCAACTGTTGCTCGAAAGCTATAATTGCATTTCTTATGCAGGTCATTAGTCCTTGATTTGTGATCACAACTGAGCCCAAAAAATTCTTGTTGCTAAGCAAGACATTTGTTAAGCGAGTTTTGCCCCCATTTTATGACAAATGGTTACAGCTACCTGCTATATCTTTAGATTGCTTCTGGATTTTTAATTTAAAATCTGGATATAAATCTGCCAAAGGGGGAGGGGGAATCTATCAGCAGAGAGAAAATGTTAACTCTTCTGATTTATAGTAACCTGCCCATCTTTAGTCATAGAGAAGCTCACTTTTTATTATGACCATTTGTTTTGCTTTTCTTTATCTCATTTTCCTTTGCTTTGTGTTTTATTGTCTGTTCGCTGCGACCAGTTCAGGCGAACCGGTCTGAACCGGCTGAATACGACCTCTGATTATGTTGCCGACAAATGGTCCAAATCGACATCTCTTGAACTCTGTTGTATTTTGTACACATCCCTTAAGTTAGTGGAGCTTAGCTAACTTGATTCAAAAAATCGTTGTAGGAAAATGCACTGTTTGGGCTAACTTGAGGGTACAAACAGATAAACATAGTGAGACATTCCGTAGTACATACACCAGATAAGAGCAGGGATGGGCTGCTACGGATTTGCCTGGATTTGGGAGAACCCATAGCTAATCTTATGGCTGGTTCGGAGAAACTCCAAACCCCACCTCTGGCTGACCTCACCCACTCAATCCCACCCCACCCCTCCTAGAAGTCTCCACGTGGCCCATTTTGGATGCGAGGTAAGCACAGGGCCTGCCCGGAGGCTCGGGGAGGGGGAAGAACAGGTCTCGTGGAAGTTCTGGAAGGCCAGAAATGGAGTCTGGGGGAAGCAGTTTTTGCCCTACTACAGGCTCCAGGAAACATTTGTATGCCGCCCACTCCCTTGGGACTCTGGGCGGCTTACAGACAAGACAAAAAGAAACATATATTAAAAAATTTAAAATAAGGATACCAGTATTAAAATTTCACACCATGCATACAGTTAAAGTGGGGCTGGATACTAATCAACAGCCCCACGCCTGCCGGAACAGCCAGGTCTTAGTGGCTTTAGGGAAGGCCGGAAGAGTAGTAAGGGTCTGGATCTGTATGGGTAGATCGTTCCATAGGACCGGAGCAGCTACAGAGAAGGCCCTTCCCCAGGGGGCTGCCAGCCAGCATTGTCCGGTTGACGGCACCCGGAGGAGGCCCAACCTGTGCGATCTTGTTGGTCGTTGGGAGGTAAGTGGCAGGAGGCAGTCTCTCAGGTAGCCAGGTCCTAAACCATGTAGGGCTTTAAAAATAATGACTAGGACCTTGAAGCGCATCCAGAGACCAATGGGGAGCCAGTGCAGCGGAGGATAAGTGTAACATGGGTATATCTAGGACACCCAATATCGCTCCCCTTCCCCCCGTGGTGGTGCATGAGGATGACTAGGCTACGCCCACCATGGCCACGCCCACCCAGACATGCGGCAGAGAACCTGTTGCTGAAAGTTTTGAAGCCCACCCCTGGATAAGAGGTTGTGGTCAGAAATGAGATGTTTGGGTTTACCAATCCAATATGGGTGATTTATTCATAAGGATGATTAGCATAAGTGAAAATCCAACTAATATATGAAAGAGATTGGTGGATTGCACAGTAAATCCACCAATCATGCTTATGTCCTACGTATCCAGCTGCTAACATCTAAGTCTCCTTATTCTGTAAATCTTACAAGCAACTCTGTCCAGGGAATGACATTAACACAGAGAGCTTCTTCTTGAAAAAGGTGATTCTAGGAATGTCAGGAAGAGTTAAAATATACATATTAAAGCCCTCATTTTCCATCTGTCTGTCCGTCCATCCATCTCCCTTTATTTCCCACCAAAGTGAACAGGATGGTTCCTGGCATGCCATGTTCAGAAGGACTCTGGAGAGAAGTGCCGTGGCAGTTGTACAGCTCATCTGCATAGTCAGCCGGCAGTTTTGGCACAGGATTAGAAGGAACGGTTATGAATACCAGCAAATACTTGTGTTGGAAGAGTAAACGATGGCGCAAAAAAATAAGGCAAGGGGAATTGACATGATTTAATTCAACAGAAGAGTAGAACTTAAAGGGTAATGGACGGCTAAGTTTCTCCCCTGCCCCCCACCCCTCCAAAAAAAGTTCATATCGGCCCTATTGTCATATTTTCAGAGGGTGATTTTGAAAATGTGGGGAGGGGAAATGTTTTTGATAGGCACTTTAGGAAAATAAGAGTTGGACTTTTTAATGATGATAGGTAGGTAGGTAGGTAGGTAGGTAGGCAGGCAGGCAGGCAGGCAGGCAGGCAGGCAGGCAGGCAGGCAGGCAGGCAGAGATGATAGATAGAAGATAGATAGATAGATAGATAGATAGATAGATAGATAGATAGATAGATAGATAGATGATAGATAGATAGATAGATAGATAGATAGATAGATAGATAGATAGATATAGATAGATAGATAGATAGAGATAGATAGATAGATAGATAGATAGATAGATAGATAGATAGATAGATATAGATAGATAGATAGAGATAGATAGATAGATAGATAGATAGATAGAGATAGATAGAGATAGATAGATAGATAGATAGATAGATAGATAGATAGATAGATAGATGATAGATAGATAGATAGATAGATAGATAGATAGATAGATAGATAGAGATAGATAGAGATAGATAGATAGATAGATAGATAGATAGATAGATAGATAGATGATAGATAGATAGATAGATAGATAGATAGATAGATAGATAGATAGATAGATATAGATAGATAGATACAGACAGACAGATAGACAGATAGACAGATGATATGTAGATAGGTAGGTAGATAGATGGATGGAGAGAGGGAGGGAGGGAAGGAGGGATGATGGATGAATTGATGGATGGATAAACAGATACACTAGGCAGATACAGTAGGCAGATGATAGACAGACAGACAGAAGACAGACAGACAGATGGATGGACGGACAGACAGATGGATGGGTGGGTTGATGGGTGGATAAACAAATAGGCAGATACAGTAGGCAGATGATAGATGATAGATAGATAGATAGATAGATAGATAGATAGATAGATAGATAGATAGATAGATAGACAGACAGACAGACAGACAGACAGACAGACAGAGATTGACAGGCAGATAGGTCAATACAGTAGTCAGTCAGTCAGACAGACAGACACAGTAGACAGACAGACATGTATGCAGGCAAGCAGGCAGGCAGGCAGATAAGATTTAGCATTGTGATTGCTTGGATTTCTTCATTTTTTTCCCCTGCTGCACTAAAAGTCTGGGACTTTATCTTACAATATCTTTTCTCCAGTATGTTGAAGTTATCATTCTTAAGATCACCGCTTCGGTTATCGGAAGCTTTTATCCCATTGTTCCGAAGGCGCTTTTTGCAGGTGGCAACTGGACTTTCTGGTTTTTCTTTGAAGACGTTTCGTTTCTCACCCAAGAAGCTTCTTCAACTTTTATCCCCATTCACACCTTAACTCTACAGGTGCCTTTTTATATCCACATCATTGTTTGTCAAGAAGGATGGAAAGAATGAATGAATGAATGAATGAATGAAGGAAGGAAGGAAGGAAGGAAGGAAGGCAAGAAGGATGGAAAGAACAAAGGAAGAAAGGAGGAAGGAAGGAAGGAAGGAAGGAAGGAAGGAAGGAAGGAAGGAAGGAAGGAAGATTTGATGGGTAATCAGAAACATTGCAAAAAAAGATGATTTTTCTAGATTCCGCCTTCAAATTCCATGGATGAAGCAGCTTGAGTGCTCAATGCAAGCCTACAATAAAGGCATATTGCCCGATATGGTCAGCACCATTTCTTAACTCTGTTGGGTCTCATTGTAAACTGTTGAGTAAAAGAATCACTCCTCACTGGTTCTGTATGATGGCATTATAGAAATACCCATCACTGAATGGGGCATTATAGACATAACAGCAATAACAGCAACCAGGGTAACCGTAATATAGAGACTTCTGAAACCAGGAAATGATCCAATTTATTACCCCGTAAAATGAAAGCATGTCATATAGCTGCAGAGCAAGGTGTATCGTGGCTTCTCCACCAGGAGAACCCACAATGTTTTACAGGGTTTATTTGCCTTTTATTATTATTATTATTATGACTTCCATTCAAAAACACCTAGAGGAAACTGACTTAATTCATCATTTTCTTGCAGGTTCTTTGTACTCCCCAAGAGAGGCCATTTCTCCTCATTTTGGCATCAACAGAGAGGGAGAGACTTGTAAAAAGGTTAAAGCATTTGGGATAAAAAATATGGTGGATTATGCAAAATATTCTTCAAAAGAGGATAAAGTTTACCCCTCAGTTATTCCTGTTAGGTATAACTACTGATTGTTCTATTATAGAGACTAACTTGATTTTGTACTTAATAACGGCAGCAAGACTCTTGGTGGCGCAATACTGGAAGAAGGAAGATTTGCCTACTATTCAAGAATAGACATTAAAAGTAACAAACCTAGCAGAGATGGCTAAAATATCAGCATATCTTAAAGACCACTCAGATGAGAAATATAAACTGGAGTGGAGAAGATGGATTGACTATATTCAAAATAAATACGGGACTAAGAAATTCCAGATAGCTTATGACTGAAAAAGCGAGGAATGATATAATCTGTTTAGAGTTAGCCTAACAAAAGAGGAGTTAAAGCTCAAATGAAAGATGATACTAACTTTCTTTAAGTTTATTTTAGAATATCTTTGTTAAAGATTTATACCCTGTATTTGTTCTGGGAAGTCGGGTGGGGGGAAGGTTGGGGGGGGGGTTGGGGGAGGGGAGGTAAATATTTGTAAAAGCCTTTTTTTAAAAAAAATTCAATAAAAATAGAGAGGGAGAGAGAGGGAGAGAGGGAGAGGGAGGGAGAGAGGGAGAGGGAGGGAGGGAGGGAGGGAGAGAGAGCAAACACTGGGAACAGTAACTCTTAGAAACACTTTGCTTCCTTTTATCCCTTCTTCTTTTTCTTTTAATAAAGTTTTATTAATGTTCTAGTATTTCATTTCATTATGGCTTAATAAACATCATGGTCTAGGTTGTTTTGTTTGCTTAACAATACACATTATATTCCTAATCTTTATCCTAGCAGCGAAATCAACTTACCTTCACCACCAGTTCGTGCCAGGACCTTCCGCGCATGCACAGAGCATCAAAAATGACATGATAACATCTGGGCGGGTGGGCAGTGCCTGCTACTGAGCACACCTGCAAAGATAAGTAGAACAGTGAGGGGTGGAGAAATCCACTGTATTTCCAATGATCAGCTGTTGCCAGACAATTTAGATTAGCTAAAAAGCAGGAAATCCAACGATTCTAGCTAATCTAAATTGTGCGAGACAACTGATCATCGGAAATACCGGTTCGCTCAAACCGGTAGCACTGTTTTACTACTGGTTTGAGCGAACCGATAGGATTTTTACTACTGGTTCGGGTGAACCGGTCCAAACTGGTAGCATTTTATCCCTGTTTTTTTCCCCCTCCCAGTCATTGATAACATAAATTCTATGTTTGGTAGTATTCTGTCTCTTCTTTCAGTTTAATCTTCATGATACCTACTTGATCTGGCTCAGAGGTGGGTTCCTACCAGTTCGCACCTATTCGGTAGAACCGGTTCGTCAAATCTACCGAACCGGTTAGAAGAGGTTCCACCAGTGGACCCGGAAAGCAGGTCACACCTACAGAAGAGGTTCCAGAATTTTTTGAAACCCACCGCTGGTCCTTGGATATGATTATTCTACACTATCATGCTCATATTTATAAAACTCAGTGCCTCTGTGAAAGGTAAGGATGACTACTGCGTTTGTGGTGCAATCAGAACATTGTGTGTGTTGAAGTTGTTTTAATGCAAACCAAAGATGCTTTTTAAAAAACAAGTTTACATCCTATTCTTATGCAGGCCAGTGCTGTGTGTGAGGTAATTTAAGGTGGTTCTGACAAGTGTCGTCGGCATCTTCATATCCGGTCACATGGGCGGCAAGCCACTCCCATCCGGTCACATGGGTAGCAAGCCACTCCCACAAAGGAGGCCACACCCACAGAGTAGGTTCGAACAATTTTTGAAACCCACCACTGATCTGGCTTCTGTGGTTTTCAACCTCAGCAGCTTTAAGATGAGCAGACTTCAATTCCCAGGATGCTGCCGCCACCATTGTGCTTTAATTTTGGACGTCAACTAGCATATTGAATTAAACTCTGGACGTTCTACTACTGTGTATGATGGAAGTGAAAGAATACTCATCTTAAAGTACAAGTAGCTCTTGACTCAACATTAATTCAGTGGTGGGTTCTGGATCCCATTGCAACCAATACAGTTGCAAGAGGGGCCGGTGTCCTCCACATTAATGCGTGTGGCAGGTGTGCGCATGCATCTTACCTTTCAGCGACATCTCCGCAAGCCTCTGCGACGCTCCAGCTGCTCGGCGGAGCATCACACAGGTGTTGTACACGGCATGCATGTACGTGGAAGCGCCGAAGGCTTTAAAGACAGATAAGGAACTCAGGCGGGTGGGTGAGCCCTCTGGAGCACCATAACAGAACGGTACCCAGTGCTCCAGAGAGGTTCCAGTATGCCTGCACCAGGGCGTACAACCTGCAACCGACCACTGCATTAATTCAACATTAAGACAACTAAGATCATGGCATCCAGTCCACTCAATCCCTGGCAAACAGATGGGGAAGAGATGGAGGTAGTGACAGATTTTAATTTCTTGGGCTCCAAGTTCACCGCAGATGGGGACTGCAGCCAAGAAATTAAAAGACACTCCTGGGGAGGAAAGCTATGGCAAATCTAGACAGCATGCTAAAAAGCAGAGACATCACCCTGCCAACAAAAGGGCGTATAGTCAAGGCTCTGGTTTTCCCAGTTTCAATGAATGGCTGTGAAAGTTGGACCATAAGGAAGGCTGAGTGCCAAAGAATGGAGGCCTTTGAACTCGGGTGCTGGAGAAGACTCCTGCATTGAGTCCCTTGGACTGCAAGGCAATCCAATCGGTCAGTCCTAGAAGGGATCAACCCTGACTGCTCTTTAGAAGGCCAGATCCTGAAGAGGAAACTCAAAGACTTTGGCCACCTCATGAGAAGGAAGGACTCCCTGGAGAAGAGCCTCATGCTGGGAATGATTGAGGGCAAAAGAAGAAGGGGACGACAGGAGAATGAGGTGGCTGAATGGAGTCACCAAAGCAGTCGGCGTGAGCTTAAATGGACTCCACAGGATGGTAGAGGACTAGAAGGCCCGGTGGAACGTTGTCCATGGGGTTGTGATGATCATGGCTTTGCAGCTAACAACAACCACAACAACAACAACAACAGGTGATTCTAGGCTAATTCTTCTTTTCACACCTACAGATAAGGACTGTTTGGCATTTGGTGATATGCATTCAGTTTAAAAAATGATTGGTTTGGAGAGGATTTAGTGCATTGTATTACTGTAATTTCGGCCAAGTTTTTTTTTAAAGGTTAATATGCAGCTAAAATAAACATGACCTGCCAAAGGCTCTCTCTGCTTTTGCATTTTGTTTATGTCTGGAGTTTAACATTTAAACAGTTTTCCCCCAACGTGCCCATGGTCTAATGGTGGCTGTATTCATGTGCTATTAACCAACGTAACTCCTTTATTAGAAAAAAGTTTCTGCTTGACATTTTCTGCTTGATTGACATTTCCCTGCTGCCAGCTGTGATAACGCAAGCTTACAACACAGGGTTGTAATGACTAGGGATTTTTTGGGGTTTTGGGGAAATGTTTTGTACCCAATACGTAAATGAAATAAATAATTCACATGAAATGATCCATAACATATTATTTGGCAATTAAAGAGAAAGGGGAAAATGCAAATGTCTTTTTATGCTCTTAATAGATTTGGTTCCCCCGGCTTTGGCAACGCTGAGCTTGTTGATCAGAAAGATCGGCAGTTCAGTGGTTTGAATCCCTAGCGCCACGTAATGGAGTGAACCTTCTGCCAACCTAGCAGTTCGGAAGCGCGGAAAAAAATGCAAGTAGAAAAATAGGAACCACCTTTGGTGGGAACGGAACAGCGTTGTGTGCACCTTCGGCATTTAATCATGCAGTCCACATGACCACAGAGACGTCTTTGGACAGCACTGGCTCTTCGGCTTTGAAACAGAGATGAACACCGCCCCCTAGAGTCGGGAATGACTAGAACATATGTGCAAGGGGAACCTTTACCTTTTATAGTTTTCAGCCCAAGTTTGGAAACACAAGGAGAAAATATTTATTCTATTAATTGGCTCAGCTATTTTGATTAAGAACATTAAAGCTTTTTTAAAAAAATCAACATGCAGCTTCAGGGCCCAAATTTACAATCCTACCGATATATTTTTTCCACTGTGCTTTATATCTCACACCATCATTTCTGTTACTTCTTTAGAGTGCAGACAAAGGTTGATGTGGCAGAAGAGAAGAAAGAAGAGTATTCCATGGGACAGTCAATTAATTGCATCTACCCTGGTCAATGTCTTTCGTTAAATTTAATCAAAGTCTTAAGTATCCTGCTCTCTCTTAATCAAGGTCAGCGGTCAACCTACACTTTTGCAGCCTATTCAAAAGTCTCAATGTAATTTATTCATACTTCATCCCTAGATTAAAGTGTTGGAAGAAATGCCCCTCTGGGTTCAGTTCCAAGTGGGGAAAAAGTCACTGGATTCATGGAAGTTGCTTGAACAGATGGTTTAATGGTGGACAGGATCACATGCCTTGAAGATGTTGGGTCAAAAGGAAAGAAATGCTGAGAGTCCCTGGGTTTTATGCTCTCTCTGGGCTTTGAACATCCTGGGGCACAGGAAGAGTATCCTGATTGGTTGCTGTTAGAGGTCATAGCTAGCTTTATAGGTTGTCTGTCAGGGGTGGGTTCCTGCCAGTTGTAACCTCTTCTGTAGAAGAGGTTCCACAAATCTACAGTGCCGTTTAGAACCGGTTCCAGCTGCCTCCCCCCCCCGCCCGTCCGCACATCATCAAGATGAAGAGCGAGAGGAGGAATTCTGGGAGTTGAAGTCCACAAGTCTTAAAGCTGTCAAGTTTGAACACCCCTGGAGTATCTTTTCTAAAGGGTGCAAGGTTCTTGTAACTTGACAGCTTTAAGACTTGCGTACTTCAAATGCCAGAGTTTCTGAGCCAACATTTTGGTTGCTAAGCAAGAGTGTTGTTAAGTGAGTTTCACCACATTTTACAAGTTGGCCACACCCACCCAGTCACATGTCCGGCAAGCCATTCCCACCGGGTCACATGGCTGGCAAGCCACTCCCACCTGGTCACATGGCTGGCAAGCCACTCCCACAAAGCAGGCCACACGTACAGAAGAGGTTCCAAATTTTTTTGAAACCCACCACTGTTGTCTGTGTGCTAGGTTTGGTTGAAACTTTGTAGGTGGAGCAATGAAAGGCAATGAAATGGCTATGCCTAAAATGGGTAGATCTATCTGATGTTGAATAGACTGGCTCAGGCCTTAATGTCCCGTTGACAAAAGTGATAGGGAAGGAAACTGCAGGGAGCTGGCTCAGGCCTTAATGGCCCATTGACAAAAGTGATGGGGAAGGAAGCTGCAGGGAGCTGCGTTGCCTCATCCAAGGAAATATAATATTCTTCCTTTTTAATATTTCTTCAAATATTTCATTTTTCTAGCTGAGGGTGGGGTGGGTGCTAACTTCCTACTAAGGGGAGCTATGTCTAACCTGTAAGATGCAAATGTCTTTCTGTCTGAACAATGCAATTGTACATACGCATAAACTCATACTCATAAAGGAAAGGGGGAGCTGTCTGCTTGCAACCATTCATTTGGCGATTGTTTGAAATTACATCAGCCCTGGGGAAGAAACACCCATAAACTTATAACTGGTTTCCATATTTATAATCCCAAAGGTGCTTTTTTCACGAGGCAACTGGACTTTCTGATTTTTCTTTGAAGACACTTCACTTCTCATCCAAGGAGCTTCTTCAGCTCTATAGTATATAGCTAAATGTCTATGGAGTTTCTCAGTCATCCAGGTCATGGTTGTCCCAAAGGTGCTTTTTCAAGAGGCAAATGGACTTTCTGGTGGCTCTTTGAAGGACATTTCACTCCTCATCCAAGAAGCTTCTTCAGCTATTTTGTTTATCCTTGACAGATTTAAAGCAGAACCTTTTTCTGGTTCTGACAGGGGGATTTTGTGAAACCCACCCTGGCCAGAAGAAGAAGAAGAAGAAGGAGGAGGAGGAGGAGGAGGAGGAGGAGGAGGAGGAGGAGGAGGAGGAGGAGGAGAAGGAGAAGGAGAAGGAGAAGGAGAAGGAGAAGGAGAAGGAGAAGGAGAAGGAGAAGGAGAGGAGGAGGAGGAGGAGGAAAGAGGAAGAGGAGTGGGAGGGGAAGGAGGAGGCGGAGAAGAGAAGGAGGAGGAGGAGAAGAAGAAGAAGAAGAAGAAGAAGAAGAAGAAGAACAACAACAACAACAACAACAACAACAACAACAACAACCACCACCACCTACAAAATCAATGGTACATATGTGCTTTCAGGATTTTGAAAAGGGAGGGCAGGAAGGCCGAGGAAACTAAACCTATTTGTATGCTTTAGTTGACTAACAAACTTAATGAAACAGTATCATTGTAAAAGTATGCATTATTTATATTGAGCTCACACTGCCATTTATGGTGGAAGTATCACACATAGTGTGTCAGCCTAGTTATCCATTCAGTTAAAATAACCTTCTCCACCAAACAGTGCATTGCTGTGGCCCGCCAGCTGGCAGCAGAGCTGGCAGCAGAGTCAGACAGTGAGGAGGCTGGGAAGGAGCATGGGCCAGTTCTGGAGGTTGGGGAAGGCTCAGATGAAGGCTCTTCATTAGATGCAGAGATGGGGCCGAGGTTGTCTGGCAGTGATCAGCTGCCTTCAGAGCTAGACAGCAGTGAGGTAGAGGAACAGCTGGAGCCTGTTCCCACTGTGCGCATGTGCAGAGCTGCCAGAAGAAAAGAACAACTTGGAAATCCGGGTCGACTTGGGAGTAAAGTCACAGGTGGACGGTGATTGGCCCCTCCCATAGGAAATAAAAGAGGAGCAAAAGGGGAGGGGGCTTTTGCAGGAAACAATTCGTTCCTTTGGTCATTAGATTTGTTTCAGGAGTGTGAAGATCTGTCCGTGAATCTCAGAGACTCTGTGCCCAGTTTTTCCTTGCGCAACACTTCATTTGGAAAATATTTACATGGCCGCTTTCCAAGTTAGATAAGGTCTGTGGTCCTAAATATTCCTTTGAAAGACTGTTTGCCAGGCCTTGATGAATGTGAATGAGAGGAATTCACATTCGATTAATAAAAGGGGCCTTGTCAGGACTCTGCTTCATGCTTTTTGGGGAAACCTAGGTCAGAACATGCCAAAGGAGCAGGCGTTTTAATCACCTTTGTTTGTTTATCCTTCTAAATAATCCATAATTTTCCTGCAGAGGGAACAGATTCATATAAAGCACTTTCTTTCTCCCTGAGTGGCTAGGAACCCCCTTGGTGACCAATCAGGTTTTTCTTTCAGCTCTTTCAGCAGTTCTACCATCAAGCAGAAGGACTTCTCCATCACATTTCTTGCTCTGCTTGTTTTAGTGCTTTGATTCCAACCCAGCTAAGCTCCCCACCAGCAAATGGCAAGGACACACATACTCATCCCCCCCAAAAAACAAAGAGAGTCCTGTGATCATTAGCTCCATATCTTTTGTTGCCCATAAGGTCTTCCTAAGTGGATGCCATTGAACCATTTATTCCTTTCTGGCATCCAGGAGTGTCTATTAACTATGCTAGCATTCTCCAGTGCTTCTTTATACAAAGAATTGCTTCAATACTTTCTTGTTCTTTTCTTAACTTTGTTGGTGGCATTGAATTAAATATGTGTCCATAAGTACTGCATATAGAATGCATGAACAGATGAATGAAGGAATCATGAATCAATGAATCAATGACTCAATCAATGAATCGATGTCCCAAAGGTGCTTTTCAAAAGGCAACTGAACTTTCTTGGTTTTTTTCCTTGAAAACATTTTATTTGTGATCCTCTTCAGTTCTGAAGCTTCCTCAGTTCAGTTCCTGTTGTGGCCCAACAGCGGCCAGCTGAGCTGTTGGTGGAATCTGACAGCAATGAACACTATGGGACTGCCCTGGAGACTGAGGAAGACTCTGGGGGGGGGGTGTTCGGAGTCAGAGCAGGGACTAGAGAGGCCTGTTGGCCACCAGGTGGCGTCTGAGTTAGGGAGCAGTGAGGAAGAACAGAGGGAGGCTGTCCCTGACGTATGTATGCGTAGTTCTGCGAGGAGGAGGGAGCAGCTTTGGAAAAAGGGTCACAGAAGAAAATAGGAACAGGTGGCTACTGATTGGCCCCTCCCAGAGAGCTTATAGGTGGGGCGACCGGGAGGGGGGGGATTTTGCAGGAAACAACAATTTACTGATCCAGCCGTAGAAAAAGATTGGGAGACTTTCGTGAGTTCAAGCCTTGTTTCATAGAGATAGCTTTCTGGGCTCCCAGCCAAGGGGTTGCTTATCTCCCTCCTTAGTTGTGGCAGACAGCCAAGTCTGCATCCATATATATTGTAGAGGCTTGGGACAGAACAGTTCCCCAGAACTAAAGATGTTTCTTGGATGAGAAGTGAAAGGTTTTCAATGAAAAAGCCAATGAAATCCAGTTGCCTTTTGAAAAGCATCTTTGGGACAACTGTTAGACATTCATGACTGGGAGAGACATGGGAACAAGGCCAGCCAATGAATAGGCATAGCAACTAAGTCAGCCAATGGAAGCTTAAATAGATCTGAGTCTGTGCAACGAATTGAAACAGAAACTTGAAACTCTGTCTGCTCTGAACTCTGAAATGAAACTAACTGTTCTCTTCTGCTCTTCTGTTCTGCTTGTAACTTCTACCATGTTGAAAGAATCTACTACTGGTATTGTACATTTATTCATCTGTTATTATGTATATAAAGAAGTTAATGAGTCCAGCTGAACCAGTTATCTATGGGTGCTTTCTGGATTTGATTTTTCTGCAACCAACTCTGATAACAACCACTGATCTGGATGATAGAGAATCTTCTTAGAATGAATCAATGAACGATGGTTGAGTGGGGCAAAGTGTTAGAGAAGATGGAACCCTTCTTCACTTTTTTCTTGAGCAGATGTTCTAGATAGGGTTCTTTGGGACTACTCATCTAGGCCGTTTGCTATTTGGCACCACTGGCAAATGGCAAGAGTCCTACGGATTTTTTGAGTGGGCATCCGGCCATTCTTCCAGATGGTCACCGAGGCAGAATGCCCAAGGTTGTATTTTCTTTTGTCAGCCGAAATTCAAATCTGACCAAAACGAGATAGCGATTTTTTTCCCCCTTCAGCTCCTGAAGTGGCAGCTAAAGCATCGGTGTGTATCCATCTTCAGATGAACTGCTAATCCATCTTTGTGCTGGATTTTGCTGTGCAAATTGCAAAAGGAAAACAAAGCCCTGTTTTGCATAGGCACATGAAGCCAATACGTTGCCCTTTAGCACAAGGAAGAATGTGGCACATGGGAAGCTTCGCTCACCTGCCTTTTCATTTTCAATTTTTTTTTTTCAACAGTATCTTTCGGGTCCAGTACCTGATTCAAAATGTTGTTGAAATATAGCTGGAGGTGTGTGTGTGTGTGTGAGAGAGAGAGAGAGAGAGAGAGAGAGAGAGAGAGAGAGAGGGAGGGAGGGAGGGAGGGAGGGAAGGAGAGAGAGAGAGAGAGAGAGATTTATGATAGCTCCCAAAATGGAATTTTAAAAAATCACATAGATTCTCTCAGTGGGGCAGAGTTTGGAGCTGGGCTCATTATTTTCGCACATACAGGAATAATGAAAAGGATTCACATCACTGCCTTTTGTCACACTGCACATATGTGGGTAACCAGCAAGTACAAGATAATTCCAACCCATTCTAAAGTTTGCTGATAAAATAGGACTTGAACGATATTATTAAATATGGGGTAGGATGAGATGGAATGGAATGGAATCATGGAATGTAGAATGGAATGGAATGGAATGGAATGGAATGGAATAGAATAGAATAGAATAGAATAGAATAGAATAGAATAGAATAGAATAGAATAGAATAGGAAAGAAGAGGAAAGAAGAGAATAGGGGATGAGATGGAATGGGATGGGGTAGAAAATAATAGAATAGAGAGAAGGGAAGGGAAGAGAGGAGACGAGAGGAGACGAGAGGAGACGAGAGGAGACGAGAGGAGACGAGAAGAGGAGATAATGCAGAATTGTCAGGATAGAACAGAATAGAGGGAATGGGATAAGATAGGATACGATAGAATAGAAGACAAGAGAAGACATTTGTGTACATTTGTCAGGTTTTTTCATTAGTTTTTGTTCCTTATTCCCCTCTATGGAATAGCGTGCTTAAATAGGATGGTTTAGAGCCGGTGGGGGCCCATCCATGATTTCCGCTCTCAGTTCAGCTGAACCGGGCCAAACCAGCTGAATACAACTCAGTTTCCAGCAGTTCAAATCTCACCGGCTCAAGGTTGACTCAGTCTTCCATCCAGCGGTGGGTTTCACATTTTGTTACCACCAGTTCACCGCGTGTGTTCCTGCCTGGCCTTCCCTGCATGTGCTTTGATTGTATGTGCGCTTTCTGCACATGCACTCAGCCTCAAAAACATGCCTAAAAAGGACAGTATAAATCCGGAGCGGGTGAGCAGACCCACTAATGATTTCCACTACCGGTTCGGGCGAAGCGGTTCGAACCAGCTGAATACCACCTCTAGTTCCATTCTTCCGAGGTGGCTAAAATGCGGACCCAGATTGTTGGGAACAATATGATGATTTTGTAACCTGCTTAGAGAAGGCTGTAAAAGCACGATGAAGTGGTTTATAAGTCTAAGTGCTATTGCTATTATACTCTTTCAAACACCTTATTTCACCAAAATGTAATTCCAGGTAAATTTGAAGCTTCTTCTCGGTGTAAAGCCTCTGAGACCGAGGGGACCTAAAAGTTTCTTTCCTAACACCAATTATAATTTTTCACAGCTTTATCTCTAGGTGAGACCTTAGGTACAAAAATACGCCGCTCCCTTTTTCATTTGCAATTGATTTCCACGGCCCTTAGAAGTGGGGGCAGCTTTGCTCCTTGACGCTCGGTGAATGATCTATCTATCAGTGGCTACTGTTGTTTAACTAAAGAACCGTACGCAATGGGAGGTGGCCTTGAGAAAGCCAGACCAATATCCCGTGGAAGGTTTCAAGGACATTTACTAGCTCAGCCGCATTCATCTTGATATTTACCGTTTTTGAATCCGCTTCAACCCAATCTGTCAAGAGGGGAGAGAATGCTCAGGTACAATAACAAGACTTGCTCTGTGGGTGTTTCATAAGGACACAAAAATCTTCTGGTTTCCCCAGGGGAGCAACGAGAAGCTGTTATCAAGGACTTCACTGAATCTCTTGGAGATCACCAGACAGAAAAGGGTGTTTTTTTATTATTATTATTTCCCACCTTTCCATGGCTTTATATCTTTGCTTGGACTTTGGAAGGGAATTTTTTTTGAAGATGCAAACTAATTCCTCTGAGCACAAGACGCACTGAAGTGAAAAGGAGAAAAGTCATTTCCATTTCAGTGTTCCAGAGGAGAAATTCCTTTGTATCAAAGAATGCACAGCACGATGACCTTCTGCCAGTAAAGGGATTTTGAAGAAGTGTCCTGTCAGACACAAACACAAAAAATGACTTTGGGTACAAGGTCCTCTTTCAATCTCCCATTTACCCTAGAGAGATGGCTTTATATAAATCATTCCTCAGATTAAGATTCCCTCTGTGTGTGTGTGTGTTTATGTGTCTACACACACACACACACACACACACACACACACACACACACATACACACACACTGTCAGGCCTGCAGCCATTTTTTTTTTTCTTTTGGATCTTTGGCCTGCCACACTTTCTATTATTCTACTATTCTGCATTTTCTATTGTGGGGAAAATGGGAGGGGGGATTGTAGGAGTGAGATGCTATGTAGCCATAACAAAATTCTTTCTAGAAAGCCGAGGTCATCCTTTGATTTTGCACCTCTGCACCTGACCAGAATTGAATGGGTGGAAGCTGCCAGCATGACAGTGGGAGATTGGACCATGTGATGGACTGGTGGGTGTGGGGACAAGATCTTGAACTTTGAACTAGGTGGGAAAAACCAGGAAACTTTCAGATTCGGGTTTTCCCAGATGTGCCAACATGGCTCTCTTAATAAATTGGAACTTTGAGCAATACTTTGCCTTTGCATCAACCAGGTTCAAAAAAGTTATGAAGAATGTAAAGATATGAGGAAGGGTTGCTAGAACTGGGTATATCTAGTTCAATGAAAAGAAAGACTAGGGGAGACATGATAGCAGTCTTCCAATATCTCAGGGGCTGCCCCAAAGAAGAGGGAGTCAAGCTATTCTCCAAAGCACCTGAGGGCAGGACAAAAAGCAATGGGTGCAAACTAATCAAGGAGAGAAGCAACTTAGAACTAAGGATAAATTTCCTGACAGTTAGAACAATTAATCAATGGAACAACTTGCCTTCAGAAGTTGTGAATGCACCAATTTTTTTAAGATGTTGGATAAGCATTTGTCTGAAGTGGTGTAGGGTTTCCTGCCTAAGCAGGGAGTTGGACTAGAAGACCTCCAAAGTCCCTTCCAACTCTGTGTGTTCTGTTCTGTTCTATTATATTCTATTATGTTAGAGTTGAAAATAGCCACTATATACTTAAGCCTCCTTTGAAAAGATAGAACCAGAAATTCCCCAAATAGTAAATCCCATTTTATTCAAAGGGAGTAGAAACCCTTTGAATGAAAGGTTATTATTCTAATTCCTAGATCTTGAAACCACCAATCCACAGCATTTTCAATTTTTTGGTCTATATCCAACTAATTACTGTCTCAAAGCATCTAGCCAACATCTACTTAGCTTGACCTCATTCTGAGGAGAATGTGTGAATCATTAGCATATAGATGGCAGCACATCCAATGGCTTCATAATGACTAAGGATAAGCACCTTTTCCAGGAAGAAACACATTAGACACTTGAAAGTGTGTAGTAAGAAGTTGCCAGCTTGCTCTCTGGGAATCCTTAATTCTCGCCCTATTACTTCCGATTATGAGATCTCTCCAAGAGGATTACCTGGTTAATGATATCAAAGGCTAATCAAAGAAACTTGGTCTACTGGGAGAATCCCAATTCGCTGCCAAAATGAAGTCTGACTCCAGTCTGAAATAAGTCTACTTTGTCAATTTCTTCTACATGCAGCTAATAATTCATACAAAATTCTGTTCCTTCCTTCCTTCCTTCCTTCCTTCCTTACTTACTTACTTACTTACTTACTTACTTACTTAGATTTTTATGGTCATCTAATTCTCAGGAAGAACTCTGGGCAAATTACAATTTGAACAACTAAGAATCAAAGAATTAAATGAAATATAATTTCGAAGAATGTAACATAGACTCCTTTGGGGAAAAAATGAAAAGCAAAAATAAGAAGATAATGAAATAATCAAAACAATGATAATAAAAGTAACTGAGGCTAACTCAACAGATATTACACATAAGAGTGTTACATTCCACACAGCCTCATTTCATGGTCTAGAAATGTAGAGGAAGATTTAAATGTGATTTTCTAGATGCTTGCTGAGCTTGGATGTTTCCTTGGAAGACAATTCTCTATTCAACAAGGAACATGTTCAGTGCTAGAGCCTAGAAGGGAGAGTGCTTTGCAGAGGTCGAGGTGGTGAAAGAGGAAGTGGAGAAGGAAGACAAGGAGGAGGAGGATGAAAAGAAGACGGGAAGGAGGAAGGGAGGAGGAAGAAGAAGAAGAAAGAGAGAAGAAGGAGAAGAAGAAGGGAGGAGGAAGAAGGAGAAGGAGAAGAGAAGGAGGAGGGGGAGGAAGAGGAAGGAGAAAAGAAAAAGTAGGAACAGGAGGAGGAGAAGAAGAGGAGGAGGAAGAGAGGAAGAGAGGAGGAAGAAGGAGAAGAAGAAGAAGGGAAGAGGAAGAAGAAGATAAAAAGGAGGAGGAGGGGTGGAGGAGGAGGAGGAGAAGAAGAAAAGGAGGAGGAAGAGAGGAGGAGGAAGGAGAAGAAGAAGGGAAGAGGAAGAAGAAGATAAAAAGGAGGGGAGGAGGAGGAGGAGGAGGAAGAGGATTGTCAGGTTTTTAATGTTCTCTAAGTTTGGTTGTTTTCATACAGATGTTTCACTATCCAACCTGACAACAGCATCAGTGCAATTGAGTGGAAGGTTTATTCCAGAGCTGGGTTTCTGTCAGTTCACCCTGGATTAGTCAAACTGGTACTGGCAGTGGCAGGAGGCTCGGCCCACCCACCCGGACGCTTCTGCACATGCACAGAAGTGTCGCACGAGTGCACGAGCATGCATGCACGAGCGAACCAGTAGTAAAATAAATTGAAACCCACCCCTGGTTTGTTCCCTGTTTACAAACCATAGCTTGTTCAGATGCACACTTTTACCTTCAGAAAACAGTCTCACATCAGGACGTTGCAATGCATTTGAGTCACAAGCCTTATAGCTCAGTTCCCACACAACAGCGTGGATGTTTAAGCATTGTTTGAAATCTGTCCCGAACTATTCTTAGTAAGCCTTCTTCCCACCTCCAGCGCTGTGTTCAGTGACATAAACACAACATATTTTATACTTCAGCACCATCCTTTATAGCTTCCTTCCCTCCTCCTTCCTCCTTGGTGAGAATGTTGTTTTGTAATTAGTGAATGTAAAGGAAATTAGCTGTTTGTGTTACAATGAACAGAATACTGTCATTGGGAACCAAAATAATTCTGCCAAAGTGTTAAACAACAACAACAACTCACAGTCACGAAGAGAATTATTTTGATGAAGTGGGGCGGGGGGACTTGAACCTGCCATGTTGAAGAATCTAAGTTTGAAGGTTTAGAAATAGAATAACAGAGTCGGAAGGGACCTTGTTTATATATATAGGATATATATAAGAATGGGAAATCTCATTTACGTTTCGACACCCAAGGACTAGAAGATGTCTTTCCTAGCTCTGGCCAAAATCCATCTAAGAAACGAACCAAGATCCGTCCAGAAATGCCTGAATGTCCTTATCTTTGTGAAGATCTCCATTCCTGAAATCAAATAGCTGGAATCGGATAAAATTAACATGTAGAAATGAGGTGGAATTCCAACAGCTCCATCCAAACTTGCCTTGCAATCTGTCCTTAGAATTCACCCTGGCAGTAAAACAGATGATCTATTTGGCTATAAGGCAGTAAATAATCTTTGACACATCTATAGGCTATAAATTTTCACATTCTTTTAAAGATTTAAACTATAGGTGCCATGGATCTTTTCCACGTCCCTCCTCCTCTCTCTTTATAGTTAATACCGTACATTAATTATACTAATAAGTCTTCAGGATGAGAATGTCTTCTAAACAGCTTACATAGGACTGCGCCATAAATTTAAAATAACATGTACGGTTAGCAGTCATAACATTACGAGTAATTGTAATCACACTGTACAAATAAGAGTAGTACTTTTTATTGCAACTATTGCTAATAAGACTACGGCTGTCCCAACTTATTTGTATCATCTGTCCACCTTTTCAGTTTCATGTTATTGTACTTCTATAGTTTATGCTTACTGTTTTACTAGCTGGATACCCGTGCTTCACGATGAAACGATGTGATTGGGCTATGCAGGAGAAATTCGGCTCACAATCCATTGGCTCAATGGTGATTGAAACACATAAGGGAATATCGCTCCCACTGCCTTGAGTCTGGAAGCAGTTCCATAGGTAGAAGGCATAGACATTTTAGTGAGATACCGACATTTCGTACTGTAAGGAGTCTCAGGCCACCCCTCAGTGAAGGAGTGGAACGTCTGCCAGTTGGAACTGAGGTATCGGAATGTGAGGCAACTGGCAGTTGGAACAGAGTTCTTTTCAGGTGGGGAGGGGGAGTAGAATGTCTAACTCCTCAGCATCAGAGCGTGTTAATTACTGTATAAGAAATTATAGTGATCTGATGGTCATTTCGAAGAATCCTTTCTTAGCGAGCACCTAGAAGCCAAGAGGAACACACGTGCCAAATTTCAAGTTTGTAGGCTGTACAGTTCTAGAGATTTCGTGATGAGAGAGTGGCATTTGTCTTTTATACATCTAGATTATGCTATTGTCACCCTCTCTGGTTTATTCTTCATCCGGTACCAGAACAAACCAATTTGTACGCCATTGGAACTGTGTGCTAGAACTCCAGTTTTAAATAAACTCCTCAATATTCTCCTACAAACACAATTTTTTTTGCACCATTCTGTTTTGAAGCCCCCACCCGCCTCCTCCAGTGAACCTCGTGCTGCAAGAAAAGGTTTTTAAATTTGTTGGGTTTTGGCAACAGATGCAGGATTCTGCGATGGAGGTTGAAGTGCACGCAAGCTGGAGACTTTGTTGGAAGCTCCAGCAGAGATGTCTGAGGATGTGAAACAAACAGCCTGTTAAAATAACCACAGACAGGTGGCAACTGTTCCACCTTCTGCATGCGCAGAAGTGTTGCACGTACACACACGAGCAAACTGGTAGTAAGAAAAAAAAAATGGAAACCCACCACTGATATAGATTCCCTCATTATTTTTATGTTTACTCTTTTATTATTATTTTCTTTTCCATTTTATTGGAGTAATCCACCCAGAGTAGCCCACAGGGCGAGGAGAGACTGGTTGCCCACCAGGTGGTGGCAGAGCATTGGATCAGAGGGAGTGTTCAGGAAAACATTTGGGAGTTGTTTCAGGATGCACGCAGGCGCAGGGCTACTCGGCATAAAGAACAAGAGTAACTACAGGAGGTGATTACGAGCAGCTGATGCTGATTAAGATCCTCTCCTGATTATAAAAGGGACTGTTTGTGCCACGCCCTGGTTGCAGGAGTCAACGTTCTCGTTCACGTTCATGAATCAGAGAAACCAACTTGGATAAGTGGTTTGCTGTGAGAAGCTTGTTTGCATTGCCTAGGTTCATAGTAATTGCTGCCAGAGAGCTTATCTCTTTGTTAATGTGGCTTGCAGCCAACGAGAGTCTTGCCTGATTAAAAGAAATCTTTTTAGTTACGTGGCTTTTGGCTTTCGTTTCTGGACGGAGGAGGGGGGTCAGAACAGGTCTGCTTCCAGAAATTGTGGGTGCTTCATCAACAAAGGTTTCTAAGAAAAGACTGGACAACAATTGACCAGAATGGTGAACGATCTCCTACATTGAGCAGGGAGTTGGACTAGGAAACCCCCAAGGTACCTTTCAGCCCTAAGATTTTATGATTTTGAACATTTTGAGAGTGATAGATTTATGGAACAACCCTTAAAGAAGTATGCCATAGATGTAAGACATCATTCATGAAAATTAGTACAAAATTCATACATGGTCTGAAATTGTTTGTCCATGATTTCAAAGCCTTAATGGCCAATACATTGATACATTAGAGACTTAAGATAGAAAATTCCAGACTAAAATGTAAAGATCTTCATTAAATCAGATGCAGATGGGAGGACCATGGCTTGTCCACCAAACAATGAGAACATTTCTTTTAATTTTCAGATAATAATAAGCTGAATATGAATCAACAACGTGTTGAAAATGCAACAACAGGGTATCAAAACAATCATGAAATAATTCTTTGTGGTCTTCAGGCTCCATCATAAGTATTATATGCAGTTATGGGTACTCCTATTTAAGAAGGATTTAGACAAGTTGGAACAAGTTCATAAAAATAGCAGCATAACTTGAAATTAAGTCCTTTTCAACAGAATAGAGGAATTGGTTATATTTAGACTTTGAGAAGAAACATTTGAGCAGGAAATATAATAGCCTTATGCAAGTACTTGAAAAGGCATCACATGGAAATAATGTCTCTATTGTTCCAGAGTGTAGGGCACAAAATAATGGTCTTAAGTTATAGGAAATCAGGTTTCATTTAAAAAAAAAGACTTTCCTAGTGGTTTAAATGCTTTAACTGTTGAACTAGCCAGTAAGAATAATACATTCTTTGTTATTATATGAATTCAAGGAAGAAGTTGTAGAGTCAATTGTTGGAGAAGATTTAAACTAGACATCTGCATTAATTTAAGGTGTTGGATGTGATGTCTCAACTAACACCACCTCTGTAATTCTCATCCTCTGAAGCTTCAGTAGAAATTGTCAAGAAGCAATGTTCTGTCCTCACTACACGTTAGTCTGTGTGAAGCTCGACATGCAGCTAAACCCACCTATCCTCCAATCAAACAGACTGTGTGCATAGATCTGAATGCTTGACTGAAAGAACAGGATATGGTGAAACTGGGGAAAATAGGGATACATACAATGAGAACCAAAGATAAGATAGGCAGTATTAAGTTACTGCTGGACATAACGATTCAGATGATGATAGCACTCGAACAGCAGAAAGTGAAGAGGAACTAAAGAGCCCATTGATGCGGGTGAAGAAGGAGATTGCAAAAGTTCGCTTGAAACTCAACATTAAGAAAACTAAGATCATGGCATCTGGCCCTCTCAATTCCTAGCAAATAGATGGGGAAGAAATGGAGGTAGTGACAGATTTTATTTTCATGGGCTCCAAGATCACCCCAGATGGGGACTACAGCCAAGAAATTAAATGACAGTTCCTCCTAAGCTATGGAAAATCTAGACAGCACTCTAAAAAGCAAAGACATCACCCCGCCAACAAAAGTATGTCTAGTCAAGGCTATGGTTTTCCCACTTGCAATGGATGGCTGTGAAAGTTGGACCATTAGGAAGGTTGAGCGCCAAAGAATGGGGGCCTTTGAACTCTGGTGCTGGAGAAGACTCCTGCGAATCCCTTGGACTGCAAGGAGATCAAACTGGTTAGTTCTAGAGGAGATCAACCCTGACTGCTCTTTAGAAGGCCAGATCCTGAAAAGGAAACTCAAATACTTCGGCCACCTAATGAGAAGGAAGGACTCCCTGGAGAAGAGCCTCATGCTGGGAAAGATGGAGGGCAAAAGAAGAAGGGGACGACAAAGAATGAGATGGCTGGGTGGAGTCACCAAAGCAGTCGGCGTGAGCGTAAATGGGCTCCGGGGGATGGTAGAGGACAGGAAGGCCTGGAGGAATGTTGTCCATGGGTTCATGATGGGTAGGGCACAACTTCGCAACTAACAACATTTTATACCGTATGGCATTTTTTAAAATGTTCACATATGAGTGGGCATCAGAGCTTGCTTTTGCGCTTTTGAATTAGGCAGGCAACATATATTTTTCTCTCTTTGAAATTACTCTTCCCACCCTTCGGGATATAGGTCATGTATTTCTGGGAAAAAGAACTTGTCTTTCAAAGACATCCATTAGTGAGGAGATAAGGAAAATCTGCTCTGAATGAAATTAGAATCCATATCAGGAGTGCGGTAGAGATATCTCCTGCAAAAATCTGAGTTTAGTGGATTACAAGCATTGAGCATAGCTCCTTCATTAATTGAGTTAAATGGGCAATTGGGCTATATGCAAGGAAACAAAAATATATAGCAATACCTGGACACATCACAATTACAGCTGAAATTTTCTCAAAAGAGCGAGGGAAGGAATAACAATCCCACTTAGACTTATAAATTGTTTCATAATGTTTTACAATCAGGGGTGGGATTCAACCGGTTCCCACCGATTTGGTCGAACCAGGACTGGCTTGCCCCACCCTGCCCACCACTCCCCCCACTTCATCATGCCAGGTAAGGGCAGGGCTCACATGGAGGCTCTGGAAGGGTGAAAAATGGGCCTCCGGGAAGTCCAGTGTGGGAAGTTATCATCCAGCCCTCCCCCAGAAAAATGAAATATCCTAGGAAATATTGAAAAGGCAGAATATTTCTCTGGATATGAAAAGAAAGAAACATGTTTTTAAAAGACAGAATAGTTGCCTATAGCTTCCTGCCCATCCCCATTGTTAATGGGCCATTAAGAAGGCCAGGATAGTCCCTTTTACATAATAAAGACTTCTCCACTGCAGCCCCAGGGGGGATAGGAGTAAAGTAGGGTGACCAGATGACCCGAAAGCCCAGTGGATTTGCTTAAGAAATCCTAACTGGGGCAAGACAAAAGACACCCTGTCTAAACTCTCTCTCTCTCTTTCTCAGTACTTTCATTGAAGATATATTTACTCACTTTTATAAGAAAAAAAATGATCTAGTACCATAGAGCTGCGGGAAATGGCTAGAGAGGTTACTTCCTGGATTTTCCGGAGGGGAGGGGCACGTAGGTTGGAGGACTGCTCCGGAAAATGGTGGCATTTTTCCCTGACTAATTTCACCATTTCAATTTGCTCAGTTCTTTGTATTAACATCTACATCATTCTGGGTTTACTTGGAGTGCAAGCCTGCTGGTAAGTGGGTTTTTTTCTTTTATTTTTTTAATGTATTTTAAAATAATATTTTATTTATTGTGCATGGGATTTATTAAAATAGTTTTATTCTGTGTGGATTCAAGTGAAGAACTCCCTGTTATTAAGCTTTCCTCAATTAATCTCTGAGTAGATTCCCACCAACTTCAAGATCCCAAGGGCACATCTTGGAAGCTACACCTTTGCTTAGTTTATAGATGATGCCTTTCCTTAAATATGAAAATAAATACATTTATTGTTCAAATGTGTACATCTCAATAGAAATGACTCCCAGGGGTGACAACAATCCACTAAAATAATAATATAAAACAGTAATTACAAAAACAGGAGCAGCTGTTATGAAAATTATTATTAAAAATAAAGAATAAAAATGGAGTTATTAAGTATATTAATTGCAGCAACCACAACACAATACCTCGGTCCTTCTTTTCATTAAACTAGACATACCCAATTCCAAGGAATTAAAAGACGCTTGCTCCTGGGGAGGAAAGCTATGGCAAATCTAGATAGCATCCTAAAAAGCAAGGTGACCAGATTTTCAGTAAAGAGGGACACCTTTGACTGGGGGTGGGGGCTTGATTAAAAAATTTTATACGGAGCAACAACAATTTTCATACAAAGCAAAAATAGTATTGTAATATTTTTTTTTATTTCAACATAACTACAATTTATAAATATAAATTGTAACTGTTGCCAAACATCAAAATTTTGATCGTGTGACCATGAGGATGGTGCAACGGTCGCTAAGGGTGAAAATGGTCGCTAAGTGTGAAAAATGGTCATCAGTCACTTTTTTCAATGCCATTGTAACTTTGGTCACTAAGCCCATTATACCACCTTTCTTGCCACAGTGCTTAAGTGAATAACTGCAGCTGATAAGTTAGTAACATAAGTGAATCTGGTTTCCCCATTTGACTTTGTCAAAAGGTGATTATATGACCCCAGGACACTGAAACCATCATAAATACGAATCTGTTGCCAAACATCAAAATTTTGATCGTGTGACCATGAGGATGCTGCAACGGTTGCTAAGTGTGAGAATGGTCGCTAAGTGTGGAAAATGGTCATCAGTCACTTTTTTCAATGCCATTGTAACTTTGGTCACTAAGCCCATTATACCACCTTTCTTGCCACAGTTCTTAAGTGAATAACTGCAGCTGGTGGGCTTTGGAGAATAGCTTGACTCCCTCTTCTTTGTGGCAGCCCTTCAGATATTGGAAGACTGCTATCATGTCTCGCTTGGTCCTTCTTTCTCACTAGACTATCCATGTTCAATTCCTGCAACCGTTTAATCATCTGTTTTAGTCTCTGGGCCCTTAATCATCTTTGTTGCTCTTCTCTGCACTTTTTTTTCCCCTTCAAAATCTCAATATCTTTTTTTCTAATCTGGTGTCCAAAACTGGATGCAGTATTCCAAATGCGGCTTTACTAAGGCTTCGTAAAGCAGTAGTAGAGTACTTCATATGATCTTGATTCTATCCCTCTGCTAATGAATTGCATTGGATTGCATTGGCTTTTTTTTGGGGGGGTGCTATTGCACACGCCTGGCTCATATTTAAGCGATTTGTCCATTTTTGTGCAGCTGATTCCTGTTTGATTCTGCTTTGGGGCAGGATCTTGATGTGGCTTTATTAACATCCAGACTTTCTTCTTTCTTGTTGAAGCTGTTGGGATTTTTTTTTTAATTTACATTTTATTTTATTTGTCAAACATGTATAAGATAACAGGTATAAGTATAAGGTTTAGGTTTATTAGATTTATATGCCGCCCTTCTCCCAAGGACTCAGGGCGGCGTACAACATTAAAAGAAACACATAATACAAAAGTTTAAAAAAAAATTAAATAGAATATCCCAAACAAACCCAATTAGAATTGACAATAACATTTAAAAAAATGAATTAAAATTAACAATGATCAATCATTTATTTTGTTTTGTTCAGGCCAGGCTGGCTTGCTGGAAAAGCCAACTTTTTAGGGCGCGTCGGAAGGACCGGAGGTCGGGGATTATACGAAGCTCCGGGGGCAGCTCATTCCAGAGGGAAGGTGCTCCCACAGAGAAGGCTCTCCCCCTGGGGGTCACTAGCCGACAGTGTCTGGCCGACGGCACCCTGAGGAGGCCAACTCTGTGGGATCCCACTGGACGCTGGGAGGCTACTGGTGGCAGTAGGTGGTCTCGCAGGTAAACATAAATATGAACACAGTAAATAGAGGCAATAGGGCAGGGACAACACCACACTGTTGTGCTGATGCACACCCCTTACAGACCTCTTAGGAAGGGGGTGAGGTCAACAGTAGACAGGCTTAGCTTAAAATTATGGGGGTTACTCATCTCGTGAAATACCTCTGGAGTCTCTCAATTGTATTAATGTCCAATATACAGTGTGGATTCCAAGCAGACGAGCTGTATTCGAGGATTGGTCTAGCAAAGGTTTTGTATGCCCTACTTTGCAGTACAATATTTTTGTGATTCTGAATAGACACTCTGTCCCATCATGCCTAATACATTGTTGTTGACAGCAGTATCATGCATAATCTGACTTGTTACTCGCTACCACAATTTTGGGTTGTCTGTTGTAATATGGAAGAAAGCATCCCCTCTACAAGGCGCGTGACGAACTTGAGATGCCAGCCATAGAAGAGAATCAAAAGCGAAATATTTGTGCTAAATTTGAGGCCTAGAATTACATTTGAGGAGCTAGGGTGCCCTTAAGCGTCTCTCAACATTAGTGAAAAACTACTGTATTGAAGTTGACAAAAGGAAGCAAATATTCATATGTGGAAATTTAGAAGCTATTGTTCTGCATTACGGCGCTCAATGTCTCTTTAAGGACGTTATTGGGCTGCATATGTATTTGATTCATAAGGCTAAACTCAAAATGGAATGCTTTCGCTATGACAAGAAATGAATAATTCCATCACGGCTAATAAATCAGACAAGATTTATCTGTGCTCGCTAAATGACAGCATAGTTCAAAATCGAATGTGAGGTCTTTAGGGATCACACATCTAGTTCATAAATCTTTAGACAACAGAGCTCTATTAAAACACACACAATACAAAGCAATTTTCAGATGAACTCTCTCAAGCCTTCATAAATATTTAGACCGAAATGCTGTCCTGTTCATTTGGAAGAGAGAGAGAGAGAGAGAGAGAGAGAGAGAGAGAGAGAGAGAGAGAGAGAGAGAGAGAGAGAGAGAGAGAGAGAGAGAGAGAGAGAGAGAGAGAGAGAGAGAGAGAGAGAGAGAGAGAGAGAGAGAGAGAGAGAGAGAGAGAGAGAGAGAGAGAGAGAGAGAGAGAGAGAGAGAGAGAGAGAGAGAGAGAGAGAGAGAGAGAGAGAGAGAGAGAAGCTTAAAATCTACTCATCAACTCTGCACTCTGTAATGCTGGCATTTTGTTCGACCTTGACTGATAATAAGGGGAAGAGGATTGAATTCAGTATAAGTAGCTTATTTGCCTGACCCTGATTTGGAATTTCTTTTTTTTTTAAAAGGATACAAGGCAGGAATATAGGACAGTCACTTTTATTAAAGCAAGGTATCTGCAAAAGGACCAGAAGCATCCGGATTTCTTCTAACCTAGGCTTCCTGCGAAAGCATAAATCATAATCTTAGTCCCAAAAACCTTATTTTATTTATTCGGCTGTAAATTATGGTCATTCACAGTCCGCAAGGCTTCACAAACAGTCTGTGAAGCTTCCGACAGATGTCTGCTACTGAGCCGAGGTGGCGCAGTGGTTAAATGCAGCACTGCAGGCTACTTCAGCTGACTGCAGTTGTGCAGTTCGGCTGTTCAAATCTCACCGGCTCAGGGTTGACTCAGCCTTCCATCCTTCTGAGGTGGGTAAAATGAGGACCTGGATTGTTGTTGGGGGCAATATGCTGACTCTGTAAACCACTTAGAGAGGGCTGAAAGCCCTATGAAGCGGTATATAAGTCTAACTGCTATTGCTATTGCTATTGCTTGAGTTGCCATTGTCGTTCAGCAGAATGTTGAAAAACACCCACCTTGTCTTCCTTGAAATGCTGCCAGAGACCTAACTGCCAAATGCAGAGCAAGGCTGAACTTAGCACAGAGTCAAACAGAACTTTTCAAAGCTTGAACCAACCAGGTGAACTAATTGCTTCCTGCAAAAGCTCATGGCCCATTCACTCCTCTTTTATGTCTTATAGGAGGGGCCAACCATCTCCAAGCCTTACTCCCGAGTCGACCCTCTTTTATTAATTGTTCTTGCCTTCTGGCAGCTCTGCGCATACACACGCTGGGAACAGGCTCCCGCTGTTCTTCTGCCTCGCTGATGTCAGGCTCCAGAGGCTCCGGAGGCAGCAAATAACTACCAAATGGCCTTGGTCCCTTCTCTGCCTCCGATGCAGAGCCCTCATCTCAGCCTTCCCCAGATTCCAGGACTGGCCCATGTTCCTCCCCAACCTCCTTACTGTCCGAATCTGCTGCCAGCTCTGCTGGCCGCTGGCGGGCCACAACACTTTGATTGCAGGGATGTCTTCCTAACATGATATCTCAGTTTTAGGTTGTATTATTGTGAACCAATAATACAACCTGGTGTATTATTGTATCTTTGTGGTGTTGCTCTGTTCTTAACTTGTAGTCAATTCACAAGGCAGTCTTTACTTACTTACTAATAGAAGCCCTTCTGAATAGTTAACTAAGAGATATACCAATTTATAAGCAATCCTGTTGTTGTTTTTTTAATTTCGACGTACATGGGTTGTCTGAACATGTGCCAAAGCCAATGAAGAACATGAGTTTGTTCCCTTTCGTTGAAATGTGGCCGGCATGACTAAACGCCAAAGGCGCATAGAACACTGTTATCTTCCCACCAAAGGTGGTTCCTATTTATCTACTTGCATTTCTACATGCTTTCGAACTGCTAGGTTGGCAGAAGCTGAGACAAGCTCACTCCATTACGCGGCACTAGGCTGAACTGCCAACCTTCTGATTGATAAGCTCAGTGTCTTAGCCACTGAGCCACCATGTCACATACATACATACATACATACATACATACATACATACATACATACATACAGCACATACAGGAGCCGAGGTGGCGCAGTGGTTAGAGTGCAGCACTGCAGGCTACTTCAGCTGACTGCAGTTCTGCAGTTCGGCTGTTCAAATCTCACCGGCTCAAGGTTGACTCAGCCTTCTATCCTTCCGAGGTGGGTAAAATGAGGACCTGGATTGTTGTTGGGGGCAATATGCTGACTCTGTAAACCGCTTAGAGAGGGCTGAAAGCCCTACGAAGCGATATATAAGTCTAACTGCTATTGCTATTGCTTCATACATACATAAGAAATCCCTATTTTCCTGTCTGTCTGTTTCAGTCTTTGAAACGATGCTTTCTTCTATAATGTCAATACATCACTTGATCCATTATGCTCCTTCTTTTAAACTTTTTAGCCCTTCTCCTCTCTCTTCTTTTTTTTTTTTGTGTTGCTTTTTCATCCTTGCAAAACTTCCTCTTGTTCACTCTGCCGTCATATATTTATGGTCTGATTCAATCAAAATGCATTCTCTCTACATGACCATGCCACCTCTGCATAATTCTTTCATGCTGGTAACAATGTCAGGAACATAATGAGTCTTTGGATTTTGGATAATGGTGGGAGAGACGTTTGTGTGTTTAATAATATGCATAAAACAAAGTGCCACAATTACAAGAAGAAGAAGAATGGGAGAAGGAATAAAAGCTATTGATCGGAGAACAATGGACTCCATCACTCTCCTTTCACTTGGCAAATAGTACACTTTTGCTGTACCTCCCGAGCCCACCCACCAATAAACAACAGTTTTCTTGTTTTTTAATCAAAAAAAGTCTCTACGTTTTGAAAGAAATTATAAACCCATTATGAAATGTGAGAATATAGTAACCTTTCTTTCTCTTTCATTTAAGTAGAATTACACTTATAGGATATTTGTAATTTCAGTTCAAAGGCTCTTTTTTGGATTTTGAGAATATTTTTATGTATTTCTTCCCAGTTCTTTGTTTGTTTGTTTGTTGGTTGGTTGGTTAGTTGGTTGGTTGGTTGGTTGGCTGGCTGGCTGGCTGGCTGGCTGGCTGGTTGGGCATTATTATTATCAATGTTTATCACATAATATATATATATATATATATATATATATATATATATATATATATATATATATATATATATATATATCTTATATATATAATTTTCGGTTCTTTTCCCATATAAGATTGAGATTATCTTGGCAGCGTTTCAGCGAGGTCTCAGTCGCCACATTCAGGCTGGTGTTTTGGGCTTAAAGCGTCATCAGAGCTGCCGTCCCTCTACAAATCTTGGTGGTGTGTGTGGAATGCTGGTCCCATTTCAGTGAGTGGATTGGATGTGTGGCTGTATCATAATTGGTAGATTTGTGCTGATTGGTGCTGGCTGTGTGTCCATTGTTGTTTCGTGTTGTAACGGCCTGGGTGGTGGGTGGGGCTCGCTTGTTTACTGGAGCTGGTTTCCAGATGCCTGGTAGGCGGGAGGTATCATCACGTTTATTCATGTTGTGGGGGTGTTTCTCTATTTCAATAGATTCCATAATTATTCTCTTGTTGAAGTCTTGTGTGTGCATGTTTGTTCCAGCATAACTTTGGAATGCCTCGAGCAATTTCAACCAAACTTGGTACACAGAAGACTTACTCTCTGGATACAAATACTGTGGGGGTAAGACACCCCTCATGGTGTGTATGTGTGTGTGTGTCCATCTGTGTGTGTTCCAGCATAACTCCGGAATGCCTGGACTGCTGAAATAAAAAGGACTGAATTATATCCATAGTGTCAAGTCACAGTATTTTTGACAGTGATAGTGTGCATTTTGGATTCAAGTTCGGTTAAGATACAGCCTGTTGTGCCTTAAATGGCTTCTACTGTACAGCACAGTGGATTTGCCACAGTAATAGCTTTGCAGTACTCCACAAGGAGGCTCCCTCTAATTCAGGATTGGGATAAATACATACCCGGGCTACGCTGGGTTATCAGCTAGTAACATATAAAAAGAAGGTGTTGATTGAATTGACTGATTGACTATGTGGCAACAAACCATTGTTGATTCTTAATAACCATATATCGTGGATAGATTTTATCCATGATGATCTGTCCTAACCTGCTCTTTTAGGTCTTCCAACACCAATTACTGTGTCTAAGTCTTCTTCTCTTTCCTTCTACCTTTTCTGACATTTTCTTCTATATTTTCTTTCTCTGAGAGCTAGGTCTTTCCATCATGGAACTTGAGTTCCTCAAGTGAGACTCTGGCTTGATTTATCCGATGGTGCATTTGCTTGTTTCTGAATGTAATAGTCTGAATGTAATATTCTTGGGATTTTCTTTCGACACCAAAATTCAAGAGTATGAACACTCCCAGAGATGGAGAAATTCATTCCTGTACTGTCAGCCTATCTATTAATAAGCAGGTTAGTGGTTGTGATCAATCCTTGATGGGGAAGGTATCCACCAATCACTTTATTTTACTTTTCTCACCTTACAACTATCAAGACCCCTCTTTGCTCCTGGAACAGAATAAGGCTAAGCACTCGGAGTGCAGTAATTTCTCCTGTTCAACTTTTCCGTTTCCTCAAGGAAGCAGAAGGAAAGTATTTTAATATTGCCTTCCGAGCTTTAACTCCTTGCAGAAATCACCACCAGTGCAAACAGAAATCCATGGGGTATCCCCACAACCATGTAAACACTCTTTAGCGCTGCTAAATTAGTCATGGAGAAAGGAAAATGGTTTGGGAAAGGAGCAGCAATAGGAGGAAGTGGTTACCAAGCATTTTTTGTAAATGTGGGAAGAGAGGGTGGGAGGGAAAGAAGGAATGAGGGAAAGAGGGAGAGAGAGGGGGAGGGAGAGGGAGAGAAAGGAAGAAAGATGGAAAGAAGGAAGGAAGGGGAGGGAAGGAGGGAGGGAGGAAGAAAGGAGATTGAAAAGAAAGGAAGAAGGAAGGAAAGAAAGAAAGAAAGGAGTGAGTGAGTAAGGAAGGGAGGGGAGTGAAGGAGGGAGGGAGGAGGTGGAAAAGAAAGAAGGAAGGAGATAGAAAAGAAGAAAAGAAAGAAAGGAAGGAAGGAGTAAAGAAGGAAGGGGGAGGGAGGGTGGGAGGAAGAAAGAAAGGAAGGAAGGGGAAAAAGAAAGGAGGGAAAATTGATGGAAGAAACAAAGAAAGAATGGGGGAAGGAAAGATGGAAAGAAGGAAGGGAGGGAAAGAGGAAGGGAGGGAGGAAGGAGGTGGAAAAGAAAGGCAGAAGGAAGGAATGAAGGGAAGGAGGCAAGGAAGGAAAGAGTGAGTGAGTGAGTGAGTAAGGAAGGAAGGGAAAACAAAGGAAGGAGAGAAAATTGATGGAAGAAAGAAAGAAAGAAAGAAAGAAAGAAAGAAGTTTAGTGAGTAAGGAAGGCGGGAAGGAAGGGAGAGGGAAGGTGGGAGGATGGAAGAAAGAAAGGAAGGAAGAGGAAACAAAAGAAGGAGGGAAAATTGATGGAAGAAAGAAAGAAGAAAGAGAAAGAAGAAAGAAAGAAAGAAAGAAAGAAAGAAAAAAGAAAGAAAGAAAGAAAGAAAGAAAGAAGTTGAGTGAGTAAGGAAGGAGGGAAGGAAGGAAGGGGGAGGGAAGGTGGGAGGATGGAAGAAAGAAATGAAGGAAGAGGAAACAAAAGAAGGAGGGAAAATTGATGGAAGAATGAAAGAAAAAAGAGAAAGAAGAAAGAAAGAAAGAAAGAAAGAAAAGAAAGAAAGAAAGGAAAGGAAGAAAGGAAAGAAAGGAAAGAAAAAAAGAAAGAAAAAAGGAAGGAAAGAAAGAAGAGTGAGAGAGAGAAATAAAGAAAATAATAAAGAAAGAAAGAATAATGCAAACCATCTTTGAAATGCTGGGCACGGCTGATGGAAAGGAGGAAACGCCTCTTCTGCAGCCCTGGCTCCCCACTCAGCCTTGCAGGTGAGGCTTTTTGCTCTCTTTTCAGCACAGTGCAGATGCAAAAAGATTGCCTTCCCGAAGCCGGCAAGCTGTGAGACATTTGGCAGCCAGATGTGAGGACTTGACATGAATGATGTACAAGAGGTAATACAACCCCAGACATCTGAAGCATCCTGCAGTAGGGAAAGTCAGCCGGCCAAGACAAAGTCACAAAAGGCTAATCCTTTACCCAGGATGTAGTACTGTGAACGATGCCTGTTCACATGGAGAAGGGATGATTGCTACCTCTTTGATATCTATTCTCTGCCTCTCATCCGACAACCTCCTCTTGGCTCTGCCTTCTTTTTTTTTTAAAACATGGATTTCTTCACGAGAATATTAGGCCGAATGCTGGGAAAACTGTATGGCAATTTCTTACTGTTTCTTTTAGATCAGAGGTGGGTTCCTACCAGTTCGCACCTATTCGGTAGAACCAGTTCGTCAAATCTACCGAACCAGTTAGAAGAGGTTCCACCAGTGGACCCGGAAAGCAGGCCACACCTACAGAAGAGGTTCCAAAATTTTTTGAAACCCACCACTGCCCTCCCCACCCACCCACACACACAGAGACAGACTGACACAGAGAGAGAGAGAAAGAGAAAGAAAGGAAGAAATAAATAAATAAAGAAAGAAAAAAGAAAGAAAAAGAGTGAGAGATGAAATAAAAAAGAAAAAAGGGACAGAGAGACAAAAGGAGAGAGAGAGAGAGAGAGAGAGAGAGAAAGAAAGAAAGAAAGAAAGAAAGAAAGAAAGAAAGAAAGAAAGAAAGAAAGAAAACACATGGCTGGCAAGCCACTCCCACCAGGTCACATGGCCGGCAAGCCACTCCCACAAAGGAGGCCACACCCACAGAGTAGGTTCCAAAAAAATTTGAAACCCACCACTGTTTTAGATTCAATTAGATTAATAGAGTTGGAGGGAAACTTGTACGTCATCTAGTCCAACCCCTTGCCCAGGCAGGAGACCCTATACCATTTCTGATAAATGCCAGTCCAGTCTCTTCTTGAAAGCCTCCAGTGATGAAGCTCCCACAACTTCCGAAGGAAAACTTCTGTTCCATGGGTTGATTGTTCTCACGGTCAGAACATTCCTCCTCGCTTCTAGGTTGAATCTCTCCTTGTTCAGTTTCCATCCATTGTTCCTTGTCTCTTTTTTTAAAAAAAAAAGTTTTTATTTTTATTTCTCACACATACATTCACAAATATACATTTTCACAGTTAATATTAATATTATGCGTGAACTTTTCACATTTATAAGAAGTCAATTCTCCGCCTAAAAGTTTAAAACTATAATCGAGGTTGCTTTCCTGATCATCCCATCCATCCATCTCGTTTTACAACAGCCCTACTTCTTCCTCCCTCTCCTTTTCTCCTACCCTCCCTTCTTCTCTACTTTCCCCTTTCCTCCTCTCCTTTCTCTTTTCTTCTTCCCCTTCCTCTCCACTTCCTTGTCTTTTTGGAAAATAGCTTGATCTCCCTCCTCTCTATGGCAGCCCCTCAAATATTGGAAGACTTCTATCCTGTCTCCCCTGGTCCTTCTCTTCACTAGACTAGACATGCCCAGTTCCTGCAAACGTTCTTCATATGTTTGAGCCTCCAGTCCCCTAATCACCCTGGTTGCTCTTCTTTGCATTTTTCCTAGAGTATCAACATCTTTTTAATAGTGTGGTGAGCAAAACTGGATGCAGTAGTCTTACTAAGGCTTTATAGAGTGGTATTAGTACCTCCCTTGATCTTGATTGTATCTCACTATTAACGCAGTTTAGGATTTCATTGGCTTTTTGGGCTGCTGGCTCATATTTAGCTGGTTGTTCACTAAGACTCCAAAATCCCTCTCACAGGTACTGCTATTAAGTCTGGTTTCACCAGGTTTCAACCAGGCATTTTGGTACCTTCCAGATATTTTGGACTGGAACTCCCATCATCTCTGACCCTTCAGCTGATGGTTTTGTAGAGCTGACCTACATCAAGGTAAAGTTTCCTATTTAACAAAATCCACATGTATTATTGCTGGGACGCGACGGCTCAGGGGCTAAGGCGTTGAGCTTGTCGATCAGAAAGGTTGACAGTTTGGCGGTTCGAATCCCTAGTGCTGCATAACGGAGTGAGCTCCCATTACTTGTCCCAGCTTCTGCCAACCAATAGTTCAAAAGCTTGTAAAAAATGCAAGTAGAAAAATAGGAACCACCTTTGGTGGGAAGGTAACAACATTCCGTGCGCCTTCGGTGTTGAGTTATGCCGGTCACATGACCATGGAGACGTCTTCGGACAGCGCTGGCTCTTCAGCTTTGAAACGGAGATGAGCACCGCTCCCTAGAGTCGGGAACGACTAGCACATATGTGCAAGGGGAAGCTTTGCCTTTACCTTTACATGTATTATTGAACAGCTACAGAGCCAGATTTTTTTTCTATATGTACTTAATTTCCAATCTGTGTTATATCTCTTTTGGCACTATGTTACCAAGACAATCCTTCTGTGTTTACTTTTTGTGCCTAAAAGGAATGTGTAAAAGAAGTATGAGCTGCAAGCACTTCAGAGGATACATTAAACCGTTGCAATAACTTGAGAAGTCACAGCAGGATTACGTACCGCAAAGAAAAATCACAATGCTGAACCAGGAATTCTAGGGAAAATAAAACATTCAGGGCTTATCCAATCCTTGTTTTCTAGAAGTGTCAAGATAGTCACATATCTGTTTTCTATAATATAATAATCCATACAGCTCATTACAGCTTTGGTTGCAAGAGGTAGGAGAGAAGAGTCCGGTGATAAAATTACGGAGTATAAGATGCATCTTTTCCCCTCAAAAACAAGGGTGAAAATCCTGGTGCGTCTTATACACTGAATACAGTATTTTTGGCCTCCCGAAACCGCTCCTCCTTTGCAAAAATGGCCTTGCATAGCCTTTAGAAGGCTTTCAGAGTGCTCCTGGAGGCTGGAAAGGGCAAAAATGAGCAAAAAACAAGGCATTTTTTCCTTGTTTTGCCCCTCCCCCCGGAGCATTCTATAAGCCTCCTAAAAGCTATGCATGCCTCTTTTTTTAAACAAAAAAAACAGGCCCATTTTTGCAAAAACTGGCCAGTTTTGGCTCATTTTTGGAGGCCCCCCCAACCCCCAGGAGCACTGTACAAGCCTCCTAAAGTAAGGTGACCAGATTTTCAGATTGGAAAAGAGGGACACCCTTGACCGGGGGGGGGGGGGGGGGGGCTTGATTAAAAAAAAATTTTTTGTCGAAAGGTCACCCCAGGACACTGAAACCAGCATAAATACGAATCTGTTGCCAAACAAAATTTTGATCACGTGACCATGAGGATGCTGCAACGGTCGCTAAGTGTGAAAAATGGTCGCAACGGTCGCTAAGTGTGAAAAATGGTCGCAACGGTCGCTAAGTGTGAAAAATGGTCATCAGTCACTTTTTTCAATGCCATTGTAACTTTGGTCACTAAATGTTTTCCCCCTCCTCGAGACTCCTCACTTCTTCCTTCATTCCTCTTGCTGATCTACCTTCACCTTATCTGTCTTCTGCTCTTTCCCTCTCTTCCTTCCTTCCTCCCTCCTTCCATCCTCTTCTTTCCTCACTCACTCCCTTCCTCCTTTTTTCTCTTCCTTCCTCCTTCCATTCTTTATACGATATAAAATTCAATGAGGGTGAAACACACCAAATCTGGCAAAGCTGCCTTGCACCAACCTGGCCTGCCCATAGAATAGCAGCCACTTTGAGACACATAAACCTGGTCTGAACATATTGCATCACAAAGATTTGCAAAGATCACATTTGCAAAAAGGAACATTTCTTGTAGTAAATACATTTTATAAACAATTTAAAAGTAAAAATCCCCCCAAAATAATAAAAAAGGTATTCTATAAATAAAAGAAATCCTTAAAAACCATTGTTAAGTATTACACCAGCAATAATTTATACTGTCACCATTTCAAACTATCATCAGAAATACGAATCTGTTGCCAAACATCAACATTTTGATCGCATAACCATGAGGATGCCACAACGGTCGCTAAGTGTGAAAATGGTCGCTAAGTGTGAAAAATGGTCATCAGTCACTTTTTTCAATGCCATTGTAACTTTGGTCACTAAACAGCCATGTTCCTGACTTAACAACCACCATGGTTCACTTAACGTGGCAATAAAAGGTCGCAAAATGAGGCAAAAATCATTTAACAAACGTCTCCCTTAGCAACAGAAATTGGGGGATCAATCCTGGTCGTAAGTCGAGGATTACCGGTAGCCAATTGCAAAAGGCAACTTTACTTGGAACAGGTGAGATTGTGCCCGGATCCCTTTCATGCCAACATCCCATCCTGTCCATGGGGAGAACTCCACAGGCGGACAAAAGCCCCAATCCCCTCTCAACCTCCAGCTGACTCTGCCATCCGCCATAACCACACATGCCCCTCAAAGGCAAAACTCAGGGGGCTGAATTCTACAGGGGGAGGAGTAAAGGGGGGATTTGAGGGGCAGCCCAAAGCACCATCTGTCTAAATTTGCATCAGGCAGGCAGTAACATTTTCATAGACCATGATCAGAGGAGCAGCTGATCCTATGGAGAGACTCCTCCTGCATTCAGTCCCAGGCCTACAAGTGGAAGTACCCTTCCTTCCTTCCTCCTTTCACCTTCCTTCCCTCCCTCCCTCCCTCCCTCCCTCTTTCTTCCTTCTAGCCTTCCTTCCTTTCCATTCTTTCTCCTTCCTTCCTTCCTCTTGCCTATCTGCCTTCTGTCTTTCTGCTCTTTAGATCTCTCTTCCTCCTTCCTTCCTCTTTCCATCCTTTCACCAAAAATCAGGATGTTTTATTAGCATCAGCATCATTCTGCTGAAAATGCCAGATTCTGTGGTACTTCTGGATGAGATTTAGAAAATTACAGAGACATGAGGAACCATTATATAATTTCACTTGGCAAAACTCTGATTAAAATAATAGCAACAAAATGTAAGGTTTTTAATTTTAAAACTCTAGCAAAACATAGATTTATTTCCAGTTTAGTTAATTAATGCCATTATAAACAGGAATGCAATTGATTAAATAAAAATGACTTTTTCTTTTATTAAGAATACTTATTCTACACTAAACTAGAAAATATTTCATAGGCCCTTCAACAAGTTTGTTACAAATTTTCAGGATTGCATGCATTCTTGAAACTGATACCATGTAATGTTAAAAAGCAGATAGCTAACTAAGTACACTAAAAACCATGTTTAATTATTTGCTACTTGAGGCCAATAGCAATGATGAAGAAATTTCTGTCATCCTCAGTGACAATATTTTTAGGGCCAAAAAATAAAACTCTGTATATTGGATCTGTTGAATGGAGAAAGGCCTGCCCCCCCTCCCCCAAATGAGACACCTTCCATGATAATAGGAGAGGAGAGCCTGGAGACAGCAATCACAAGGCAGAACGTAGCTAAGAGAACGGAAACTTGCCTCTTGGAAGGAATGACCCGGTTTGGCTCCCACTTTCAACAATCGAACAGAGAAGCGGAGAGGCAGGACAGACGAAGCAGGAGCCAAGCCGGGCTAGAGTGTTGGGCTGAAGGAAGAAGGGATACACACACTCGTGTTCTCCCCCTTCCTCTCTCTCTCTCTCTCTCTCAAATGGCAAATCCGAGCCCGGTCCCATGCCTTCTCCCAACCCCCGCCCTGTTCTCTTAGCTCTCCTCTCCTATTATCGTGGAAGGCGTCTCATTGGGGAGGGGGAAGCAAGCCTTTTTCCATTTCAAGGAGCTGCCGCTCCTCCCCCCCACCTCTTAGAAGTCCAGCCAGCTGCCCGCCAAGCTCTCCGCGGAGACTCACCCAGAGTTTTCACCGCGATTTGCCTGGTGAGTGGAGGCGGCAGGTTGATGCAGACCAAATCCACAGTATAATAAATACAAGTATAATAAATACTTGTATTTATTATACTTGTATTTACTTCCTCCTCCTTCTCCTCGCTGCGATCTGGTTGCTTCCCTTCACATCTTTGGAACGGCTTGGCTCCTTTTTTTTTTTTTTAGGGCGCCCCTCCGTTGGGAGGAGGTGGAGGATAGGCTCCAACTCTGCCCAGAGGAGGAGTCCGAGCGCTCCGGGGAAACGCGGCAAGCAAGCCAGCACTTCAAAGTCATGTTTCGCTGAATGACGGGCAAGTTCTAAACTGCCGGCATGACTTTGAAAGGGCTGGATTGCCTTCTGCATGGGCCGACGTGGAAGGCAAGCGGCAAGCCAGCCCTTCAAACTCATGCTGGCACTTTAGCGTGCCCCTCAGCGCCATTCAGCGAAATATGTTTCGCTGAATGGCGGGCAAGTTCTAAACTGCCGGCATGACTTTGAAAGGGCTGGATTGCCTTCCGCGCGGGCCGAAGTGGAAGGCAAGCGGCAAGCCAGCCCTTCAAACTCATGCTGGCACTTTAGCGTGCCCCTCAGCGCCATTCAGCGAAACATCTTTCGCTGAATTGCGGGCGAGTTCTAAACTGCCGGCATGACTTTGAAAGGGCTGGATTGCCTTCCGCGCAGGCCGAAGTGGAAGGCAAGCGGCAAGCCAACACTTCAAAGTCGTGCCGGCAGGCAGGGCTGGAGCGAGCGTGCTCCGTCCCGGTGGGTGCATGAGCGGAGCACTTTTCCAGCGCTCCTGTGCCTGGAGAGCTCCCTCTGCATATGAGCCCGGGATCCGCCATTTGCGCTCCCTTGCTTTGCCTCGCCACCCGCCTTCCCTATCTAGGGACTCCTCCAGCAGAAATAGCAGAGTCGCGTCGAGCGCCGCTCTGCCTTTCTCTGTGCTCTTCCCGCCCGGACGCCCAGAGCCTCCCAGCCCGCCCGGCCCGGGGTGAGTCAGCTGCAGTGCAGCGGGTGGCGATCCCGCCACCCCCCCTCACTCGCCCCGCCCGTCACTTACTCTGAGTTCGGAGAAGAAGCGGCGGCCCCAGGTGGCACTTTTCGCAGAGGTTTTTCCACAGCTTGTCCGGAAGTGGAGCTGGAAAGGCGAGCTCGCTCCCCGCTCACTCGCTATGCTACCCCGCCCATGCGAGCGGCAACGGATGGGCGGGGGACTCATGCGGCATGCTAAGCGGACTCCACCCAATCAGTGAGCTGGCTGGGATGGAAAACTTTAAGCACGCCGCGTTTTCCATCCCAGCCAGCTCACTGATTGGCTGGAGTCCAGGCCAATCCAATCTGTGAGCGGCAGGCTGGGCTGGCTTAAATTTGTAGGTAGGAGGTAGGATAGAGAACAGAATGATGAGCCAGCCCAGCAAGCTAGCAGCTGATGGGCGGGAGCTGCGAGCGCCAAAAAAAGCGTGCTTTTTAAAAAAGCGGGCGGGACGCGGGAAAATGCATTGGAAAGCGGGTGTGTCCCGCCAAAAGCGGGATGTCTGGTCACCTTATCCTAAAGGCTATGCATGCCTCATTTTTGACAAAAAATGGGTCCATTTTTGTGAAAAATTGGCCATTTTGGGGAGGTCTGTAGAGTGAAAAAAAGTCTTTTAAAATTTGCCTCTTCAGAAATCTTGATGTGCCTCATACTCTGAAAAATATGGTATGTGAAACCCACCTCTGATGCTAATGCATTATTTTACTGCAACAGAGAGAGTTGAAAGTCAGTGCCTCTTTTTTCTTTCCTTTCCTTTCCTTTCCTTTTCTTTTTCTTTCCTTTTCTTTCTTTTCTTTCTTTTCTTTCTTTTCTTTCTTTTCTTTCTTTTCTTTTCTTTTCCCTACCTTTCCTCACTTCTCTTACTCCTTCCCCTTTCCTCCTCATTACTTTTTATTTACTTTTGTATTTTATTACACTTAATAATTTAATTTAAAAAAAAAAACACGAATAAGAATAATTTTAGCGTTTCTGATCCTCACCGTTGTGTAGGAAGGCCAGAATATTAGGGAGGAAAAGGTGAGGAAATGCAGAAGCCAGAATGCAAAAATAAAGGCCACTCATTGTATGGAAAGATGATTTGTTGGGACTTTGGTAGTGAAGTAAAACATATGTTTGACAGAAAAACCAGCCTGATGAGCAGAACCATTAACAATAAGAAGATAATATTTGGCAGGTGGTAATGGCTACAGCAGCTGTAAATGGATGAAGTAAGTCTGATTATGGCTGAAAAACTATGAGATATAATATATTCCAGACACAAACAAAAGCATCTTTCTTTTAGACAAGAGTGAGTATCAAAGGTGGTTATAATTCAACCAAGATTATCCTTCCAGCCTATGAAAATTAGATTTTATCTTTGAACAACTAATGCCGTCCTCCTCCTCCTCCTCCTCTTCCTCCTCCTCCTCCTCCTTTTTCTTTTTCTCGTCATTTCAACCACAGTTAATTCTGCAGAGTGGCATGGCTTACCATTAATGAAAGTGAATCTAAGATGTTTTCCACATATAAGTGTAAGAAATGACCAGGGTGAGCCTGAGGGAGGGGGTCAAGCACGTTATCAGTTTAGAATCCCTGCGCTGGAAGAAATCTAAATCTAGTCCACCTCAAATTCCATTGACTCTTATGTACTACTTAGAGAGGACTGTAAAGCAGAGGTGGGTTGTTGCCGATGTGGCCCGGATCAGCCGAACTGGTAGTAGTGGTGGCGGGAGGCTCTGCCCACCAGCCTGGATGCTTCTGCACATGCGCAGAAGTGTTGCGCGTGCGGGAGCATGCCTGAACCAGTAATAAAGAAATCATCAACCCACCTCTGCTGTGAAGCACTGTGAAGCGGTATATAAGTATGAGTGCTATTGCTACCACCTACTTGCTTTGACCGTGAGTAGTTCAGATTCTTGAAGAGAGCAGCATAAGCATGCAATAAATCTTTATATTCATTTGAACCAGAGGTAGGTTTCTGCCGGTTCGCCCTGGATTGGCTAAACTGGTAGTGGTGGCAGGAGGCTTTGCTCACCTGCTGAGATGCATTTGCACATGCTCAGAAGTGTTGTACAAGTGCTTGCACATGAGCAAACGGGTAGTAAAATAAATTGTAACCCACCACTGATTTGAACTGCCTGGACTTCCAAGAGCCGAGGTGGCACAGTGGTTAGGGTGTAGTACTGCAGGCCACTTCAGCTGACTGTTATCTGCAGTTCAGCGGTTCTAATCTCACCGGCTCAAGGTTGACTCAGCCT
Organism: Thamnophis elegans; assembly: GCF_009769535.1. Lineage (NCBI taxonomy): Eukaryota > Metazoa > Chordata > Lepidosauria > Squamata > Natricidae > Thamnophis > Thamnophis elegans. Next base: position 71,171,785 of record NC_045549.1, on the reverse strand, counting down.
TCCATCCTTCCGAGGTGGGTGAAATGAGGACCCAGACTGTGGGGGCGATATGCTGACTCTGTAAACCGCTTAGAGAGGGCTGAAAGCCCTATGAAGCGGTATATAAGTCTAACTGCTATTGCTATTGCTATTGCTATTGCTACTTCCTGATTTTCCCATGCTTGAAAATAAGCTTGCTTCACAGTACTTTACATACTTGTAAAAACCTGTTTTTCACTGTACGTCAAAATGTGTTCGTTAAAAACGGGCAATTTGCATGTGTCTCCCTTAACAAACTCACCCATTCTATGTTAGTTGTTTGGAAAGACGAGTACAGACATCCATAGGTTAAATGAGACCAGGCCAAAAGATTATGCAAATGAATGGCTTATTTATTTATTAAAATTATATGCTGTACTTTCCACCTATAAGGTGATCCTGGGCCACATACACAGTTCGAAAAGATAAATACGGCAATAGCCACAGCACTTAGACTGTATATACAACTTCACAGTGCTTTACAACCCTCTCTAAGCGGTTTAGAGTTAGCCTATTGCCCGCAATAATCGGGGTCCTCATTTTACTGACCTCGGAAGGATGGAAGGCTGAGTCAACCTTGAGCCTGGTTGGATGTGGACTGCCAAAATTGCAGGCAATCAGCAGTCAACTCAAGGTTTACCTTGAGTGTGAATCGATTGTTTGCCCATGTATTATTGAGGTTGAAGCTGAAGAAGTCGTTGACAGATAAGACATTGTAGTGGACAATTTTGCGTACTGGGCTTAGATCATACTGCAGGCGGCAGAGTTCCAGATTGTCCAAGGCTAACAGGTTGGTTCACCGACAACAGTGCACCGACAAAAGTGCACCGACAAAAGCGCGCCTTCAACAAACAAGTAATAACAATCTAATAACCCTAAACCTAAACCTAACCCTAAACCTAACCCTAAACCTAACCCTGAACCTAACCTTTACCTTAACTTAAATCGTGCTTTTGTGGGGGCGGTTTTGTCGGCACGTAGTTGTGGGCGCGTTTATGACATCACGGTTTTCTCACCGTGGTTTTGTCGGCGCGCTTTTGTCGTGCGCACATTTGTTGGGTCACGAACATTTCAAGCCTGGTGGCATAAGGGAATTCTATTGTGAGTAGAGGAGTGGAGGACTCTTCTCATGAAATACCTCTGGAGCTGCTCAATCATATTAATGTCCGATATACAGTGTGGATTCCAGGCAGACGAGCTGTATTCGAGAATTGGTCTGGCAAAGGTTTTGTGTGCCCTAGTTAGCAATACAATGTTACCGGAGAAGAAGCTTCGCAAAATTAAGTTTAACAACTCTTAATGTCTTTTTGGCAATGCTGTTACATTGAGCTCTGGGGCTCGTTTGAGATGAGTACTCCTAGGGGCTTGACAGAGTGAGAGTTGTAGTGTTGCAAAAAATGACAGGCTTTAGACTTCTCAGGATACAGGAAAAGTTTATTTGGCAGCCAGGTTCAGAAAGCTAGCCCATGGCTTAGCATTGCAAGTTCTGAACAACCTTCATTATCGAAGCACACGTTCTTATACATTCTCAAAGGCAGCATAACACAGAAACACTTAACTCATTCCTTAGTGGTTACCTTGAGGAGAAAGCCTTATAAGGAGATGAAGGTCTTACTTCTCCTTTTGTTTCAGGTATGGCTTACGTGTTATTAATGAACTTTAATTGAACTTTGTGGTTTGGACTTTTGACATAGGTTTTGACATAGGGACGTTGGCTAAAACATCTTGTGGTTAGGCACTTGCTTCCTATTCTTTTGCAAGCAGTAACTCTGCCTAGGTGGCTTTTTAATATAAAAGTAAAGGGGTCCCGAGAGGCTGTCCAGCCTGACCCAGTAGGTTTCACACTTAATGTCCAAATCTCACTTTACGTCCTACTTTAGTAGAGAGGTTGTAACTGTCCAGCTTGTATTTGGTGTTCTGATTTTTCGATACATATAAACAACATAAAATAAAAAGTTGAATTATTTTAAAAATAACTTGTTATGGTTGCCAGTAAAGCAGGGAAGATGAGAGCAGGAAACGCAAAGGCTGTAGATTGGACTTAAAAGTAAAAAAGTAAAAAAAGAAAAGAAAGGCAGAAGAATACAACAAGCATCAGAACATTCTTGGCATGACGTTTTATTAGCTTTCAGACATAATGAAGTGTGTAATAGGAAGAATGAAGAATTCATTACATTAGGACTTTTATATGAAGAAATTAATTTCAGACCCACTGGTTACACATGAGACTCACATCAGCACATCAAGGCAGACATCTTTTAACATATCCCATAATAAATGAACAAAATGCGTACAAAATGCATTGTTTTTTTTTTAAAAAAATGCATACAAAAAGCAGTTTGTTCTGGAAAAGTGTTGTGTAAAACTTTTGCCTCTATCATTTACATAGCAATACAGACATTAACTGATGGATTTTTTTCCCTGCAAAGTTCCTGAACAATAGAGTTATAGAATAGAGTAACAGAGTTAGAAGGGATGTTGGAGGTCTTCTAGTCCAACCCCCTGCTTAGGCGGGAAACCCTACACCACTTCAGGCAAATGGTTATCCAACATCTTCTTAAAAACTTCCAGTGTTGGAGCATTCACAACTTCTGGAGGCAAGTTGTTCCGCTGATTAATTGTTCTAACTTTCAGGAAACGTCTCCTTAGTTCTAAGTTTCTTCTCTCCTTGGTTAGTTTCCACCCATTGCTTCTTGTTCTGCCCTCAGGTGCTTTGGAGAATAGTTTGACTCTTTCTTCTTTATGGTAGCTCCTGGGATATCAGAACTCTGCTATCATACCTTCCCTAGTCCTCCTTTTCAACAAACTAAACATATCGCGTACCAGCAACTGTTCTTTATATGTTTTAGGCTCCAATCCCCTAATCATCTTTGCTGCTCTTCTCTGCACTCTTTCTAGAGTCTCAACATCTTTTTTTGCATTGTGGCAACCAAAACTGGCTGCAGGATTTCAAGTGTGGTCTTGCCAAGGCCTTATAAAATGATATTAATCCTTCATGTAATCTTGATTCTATTCCTGTTGATGCAGCCTAGAACTGTGTTGGCTTTTTTGGCAGCAGCTGCACACGGCTGGCTCCTATTTAAATGGTTGTCCACTAGGACTCCAAGATCCCTCTCACAGTTACTGCTATTGAGCAAGGAAGCACATATATTGTACGCGTGCATTTTGTTTTTCTTGCCTAAATGTAGAACCTGACTTTTTTTCACCATTGAGTATCATTTTGTTAGATAGCGCCCAATGCTGAAGTCTGTCAAGATCATTCTGAAATCACTTGTGATCCTTAACAGTAATCAGAAGTTAACAACAAAAGTATGAAATATAAGTGAAAACATTGAATATTAATTAAGCAATGATTGAAGTCTAGATAACCAAGATGGTAGAGACTGAAACCATCGAAGAAATACTTGGACTTTCAACAACAATAAATTCACATCCACAGTTTGGCCACTGCAGAGCTTAGCAAACCCATTAAGTACAAATTGTGACACTCTAGCTATAAATATGTAAAACATCTCTTCTATTAAATGAAATAAAATTAAAAAGCAGGTGTCTTTGATCCTGCCAAGTGACGACTATTAATAAAAACTATACGCCAAGTTTGTAGGAATAACAGATAATGACTGGAAAGTGTATAGAAAAGAGACAAATTGTTCTATATTTTTCTCTGTGTTAATTGATCTTCTATGATTGATTATGCTTCAACCAAAGGCCATCACTGTGCTTTAACCATATTTATCCTTCAAACTTTTCCCCTTTATGATAATCAGCCATTCTAACTGGCATTTTTCTAGGTTTTTTTCCCCTTGACCATAGTTGAAAGTAGAAGTGACAGTGTCTGGATTAAAACAATCACATTGGTGTAAAAACTGAACAAGAAGGGAATCAATTAATAGCATCTATCTATCTATCTATCTATCTATCTATCTATCTATCTATCTATCTATCTATCTATCTATCTCTATTTCTATCTATCTATCTATCTATCTATCTATCTATCTATCTCTATCACTATCACTATCACTATCACTATCACTATCACTATCACTATCACTATCTATCTATCTCTATCCATCCATCCATCCATCCATCCATCCATCCATCCATCCATCTATGAAAACTGAGGTTTTCTTCCAACCATTCCTTATCCCAACTATAACATCAGCACATAGTTTAATCAATAAATTAGAAAACCATTTAAGTTATTGGTTCTTATGGATTCTATATATTGTTCTATCAAACTTCTTCTGATGGAATCACAGCTTGTCCATTCAATGGAAAGAATCAGATACTACATGCCATGGTGGCACAGTGATTAGAAGCAATATTGCAAGCTAATTCTGCCAACTGTCAGCAGTTCGATTCTGACCTGCTCAAGGTTGATTTAGCCTTCCATCTTTCCAAAGTGAGTAAAATGAGGAGTCAGATTTTTGAGGGCGCTGAGTCTCTAAAACTGCTTAGAAAATGCTGGAAAGCACTAAGAAACTATATACAATCAAAGTGCTATTCCTAAAGCATTTTTATATTAATTACATTTTTTTCCAAGTTGAATCAGTATCAAAGTACTTGCTCAAGGCAGAAATGATTATTAATTTCTATTCAGTGCTCTGATTGCTTAGCAAAGGACAACATGTCTATAAACTGAGGAGGGATAATTAGAAGACGCTTCCATCAATCTGGTTCAGATCCAACTATCGATTTGAATTGTTAAATCACTTCTATTCTAATTGCTGATTGGATTGCCCAACTGACAATTGAAGATGCAGTTTGAAGAGCTGCTTAAGACCAAAATACACTGCAATTAAAAGATGAAAAGTATAACCATTTATAAACTCCACCCTTTCTCTCAAATAATAATAATAATAATAATGTATATAAAAAAATATAGAGACTGAAGAAAAAGAAATGGGAAGTGAGAGAGAAATTCTATTGAAGGATTTTACATATAAAAAAAGAAAACCCTCTTTTTGAATGAATGAATTGGTTTCCGAAATCAACTTGAAACATATAAAGGTATTGTTGCATAAAACATACTAGTTAATTTTAGTTACTTTAAAGCAAATATGACAGTCAAATGTAAGATGATTGTTCTGATCCCCCCCCCCACCGCCGCCATCCAGGAACAAAAGCCAAAAACAAACGTAAAGAAGAATACTTTTACTCAGTCCAGACTCTCGTTGGCTGCAAGCCCAAAATAAACAAAGAGATAAGCACTCTGGCAGCAAGTCCTACGAACGTAGGCAGCAAATGCAAACAAACTCTGGCAGCAATCCAACTTGCCAAATTGATTTCTCTTAATCGTGAATGTTGACTTCTGCAGAAAGGCGTGGCACAAGCAGTCTCTTTTATAATCAGGAGAGGATCTTAATGAGCATCAGCTGAGCGTAATCACCTCCGGTGCTTATGCAGTTGTTCTTGACGCTGAGTAGCCCTTCGACGGCGTGCATCCCGGAACAACTCACAGGTATTTTCTGGATCACTCATTCTTGTCTCCTCCACACTGATCCAGGGCTCAGGTGCCACCTGGTGGCCAACCAGTCTCTCTGCGCCCTGCTCGGTGTCGGAACTCTGTCCAGGGTCCTCCACCTCCTCAAGTGCCGACTCATAAGACCCCTCGCCGTCGGAGTCTGGTGGCAGCTCCAACGGCTCCTGCTGGGCCACAACAGATGACTATGTACTGATATAATGACAATAGGAGACAACAATATTGTGACTATCTATTTTTAATTCTTTTGTTTTAATTCTGTTTCATTAGCAGGAAGCAATATTTTTTTTCCTTTAGAAAAACAAACATTTGCATTTTTATTCTACGTATATTTATCTGGCCATAAACTCAATTTGTTTGGGAAAATATTGCTTCTGTGTCTTTTTAATATTATTTTGATTTCTGTTCCTACTGAATTGCTACGTCTAGCGGAGCATAGAATATTCTTTACGTATTCTTCACTTTAATTCAAACCAGATCATTTATTAGATAAGGCTGTTTAAGGTCTTCTATTGTAAAAGACCATCAATGTTAGCAAAGAATGGATCTCTTCTTCCAAACATAATTTTTGAGTTGACTACATTATTGTAATCAAACCATGAGGCAAACTGTATGTACAATTTTGAAGTGAAATGTGTTCTGACCCCCCTCCTCCATCCAGTAACAAAAGCTGAGACAAGCTTAAATGAGAATGTCCTTTAATAGCAAGTCCAGACTCTCGGTGGCTGAAAGCCAAATAAACAAATAGATAAGGATTTTCGCAACAAGTCCAACAAACCTTGGCAGCAATGTAAACAAACTCTGGCAGCAATCCAGCCTGCCAAGTTTGTTTCTCTTTAGTCCAAATGTTGACTTCTGCAAGAAGACCGTGGCACAAGCAGTCTCATTTATAGTCTGGAGAGGAGCTTAATGACCATCAGCTGAGTGTAATTTCCTCCTGTAATTACTTAGTTGTTCTTGACGCCGAGTAGCCCTTCGACGGCGTGCATCTTGGGACAACTCACAGTTGGTTTCTGGATCGCTCTCTCTTGTCTCCTCCCCACTGGTCCAAGGCTCAGGTGCCACCTGGTGGCCAACCAGTCTCTCTGCACCCTGCTCGGAGTCGGAACCCTGTCCAGGGTCCTCCACATCCTCCAGGGCCAACTCATAGGGCCCCTCGCTGTCGGAGTCTCAGTGTCCACTGTCTCGGTGGCAGCTCCAACGGCTCCTGCTGGGCCATAACGGAAATGTATGTACAATTTTGAAATGTGGTTAATCCAATAAAATAGTGTAGGATGGATATTCGATTACCTTCCCTACCATTTCGCAAATGTGACCGCATACATGCCTCGTCTGCGCATGTGCATTGCCTTCTATGCACACGGAGTGCTCGTGCATTATGTCAGGGTGGGTGGGCGGAGCCTCCCACAGCCGCCATTGCTGGTTTGCCCAAACTGGAGAGAACCAGCTGAATCCCACAGGATTGATTTTAGGGAAATCGTCAGTGAATTAGTTCCTTACAATTCTGACTAAGACATGGACGTACCATACAGTATTTAAGGAGTGGCCTTATAATTCCTTACAAACACCATGTTGTTCTTCACAATATTCCTTTCAATTTATCTGTCTGAAATTTGACAAAGTCTGAAGTGTGATTTCCCACCAGAGGGATTATTGACACTGCAAACTCCATCACGTCCTGCCCAAAAGTAATGAAGTTACGGATACTTTTTCCTACATAAACTTCAAGGGGTAAAGTTAGCAAATGAGCATAATTCAGTACACACACACACACACACACACAACTAATTCATGTGAAATTCTCTGTACTGCTGTCTATTGTAATGGTTTAATTTGCCAGGAAAATATTGAGCATTATAATATCTCGTCATATTCTGAATTGAATATAATTCTTAATCATAACAGTGGCCCTAATTGTTATGGGCACACTGACTCTAGCATATTTTGGAAGAACAAATTAGTAACTAATGGTGGGGGGGGAGGGTTAGACTACTTTTTTAAAAAAATACTTGATCTGATCCCATGGAGCTGTGGTATTCAAAAGCACAAAGGGAAGGAGGAGGGGGGAGGGTAGAAGGTGAGGATTTAGAATAGAATAGAATAGAATAGGATAGAATTCCTAATTGGCCAAGTGTGATTGGACACACAAGGAATTTGTCTTTGGTGCATATGCTTTCAGTGTACATAAAAAGACAAGATACAGGAGGTGGAGGAGGAGAGGAGAAGGAGAAGGAGAAGGAAGGAGGGAGGAGAGTGAAAGAGAAGGAAAAAGAGGATGGGGAGGATTAGGAGGAGGAGGAGGAAAAGGGGGAAAAGGAAAGGGAGAATGGAGGAGAAGAAGGGGAGGAGGAGGAAAATGAGGAAGAGAAGGAAGGAGGAGGAGGAGAAGGAGGAGGGGAGGAGGAAAATGAAGAGGAGGAGGGGAGAAGGAGGAAAATGAGGAGGAAGGAGGGGAGGAGGGGAAGAGGAGGAAAATGAAAAGGAAGGAGGAGGAGGAGGAGGAGAAGGAGGAGAAGGAGGAGAAGGAAAGGGAGAATGGAGGAGAAGAAGGGGAGGAGGAGGAAAATGAGGAGGAGAAGGAAGGAGGAGGAGGAGGAGAAGGAGGAGGGGAGGAGGAAAATGAGGAGGAGGAGGGGAGAAGGAGGAAAATGAGGAGGAAGGAGGGGAGGAGGGGAAGAGGAGGAAAATGTAAAGGGAGGAGGAGGAGGAGGAGGAGGAGGAGATACCTCTTCATGCATATTGTAGTATGCCGATAGACAATACATGAGAACCTTGTAGACTCTTGAGAAGAATTTGATGTGTTTCAAATCTAACATCAGTTAAAGAGCTGGCAGTTGTGATTTCACACTGTTGTTTATCTAAATTATCAATTGACAAAATTGGATTTCTTCACATTTCTTTTCCTGCTATACAACGGGACAATGGAGCCTCTTTTTCTAAATAGTCAGCAATGAGTACTAAATCAGACAGTGAGATCTCCGAGTTCGACCTATTAGCTATTTCCCAGAGCATAAACATATTTTTTGGTTTCTGCACAACTTTTTAAAGAGTCACTGACTTTCTAAGGAGAACTGAGAACATCTTCAAATCTCAACGCGTCTTGAGAGAGAGAAAAAGAGTTTATCTTTTTTTCTCTGTATAGCAGATCACTTTTCTTCTGAAATTCCATTAAATTATTATGAGCTCCACAAAAAGTAATGAGGAGCCTGGAAAAAAAGAAAAAACAAAAGAAAAGCAAGAACATGTGTGAAATATTGAACAACTCAACAATATCATTTCAGGAAGACCAAGTTGCAATATTTATGAGGCAGTAAAATTTTATTGTCATTTCCCTTTAGAAAACAACTGCTTTTTATTTAAAAATGTTTTATTGTTTTTCTGCCAAAAATTGCACAAGATTGGAACATGAATAGTCAATAATTCATCTCTTCCATGCTGGTGTATTCTGCCATCAACTGAACATAACCTTTTAGCTACAAATTGTACTTTCTTCTTGATTGACAAAGCTATTTTAATTTTTTTCAAGTCAAGATCACATCCTGGAAAATTTCTCCAGGGTCGAGTTTGTGAGAAAATACACTTTGCAGGATCATATCATTAAAAAAAAAAAAAACCTTAACTTTTGCTCTTCTTCAGGTTGCATTACAATCATAACCAAGGAATGATTTCCAATTTTCATGCTTCAAAATTATTTGTTATTTTATTGATTACATTTATATGGTGCCCATCTGGTTCACTGACAATAGCGTGCTCGACAAAAGCGCGCCAAAGAAACCGCGGTGAGAAAACCGTGAGTTCTAAAGCATGCCGATGAATGAGCGCAGAAGTGCGCTGACAACAGCGCACCGACAAAAGCGCACCTTCAACGAACAAGTAATAACCGCAAGTTCTAAACCTAACCCTGAACCTAACCCTAACCCTAACCCTAACCCTAACCCTGAACCTAACCCTGAACCTAACCCTGAACCTAACCGAACCCTAAACCTAAACCTAAACCTAACCCTGAACCTAACCCTGAACCTAATCCTAACCCTAACCCTAAACCTAAACCTAACCCTGAACCTAACCCTGGAACCTAACCCTGAACCTAACCCTGAACCTAACCGAACCCTAAACCTAAACCTAAACCTAAACCTAAACCTAAACCTTGAACCTAAACCTTGAACCTAACCCTGAACCTAACCCTGAACTAAACCGAACCCTGAACCTGAACCTGAACCTGAACCTGAACCTGAACCTGAACCTGAACCTTGAACCTTGAACCTTGAACCTTGAACCTTGAACCTAAACCTTGAACCTAAACCTTGAACCTAAACCTTGAACATAACCCTGAACATAACCCTGAACATAACCCTGAACATAACCCTGAACCTAATCCTTATCTTAACTTAAATCACGCTTCTGTCAGCGCACTGTTATCGGCGCCTTGATGACATCGCGGTTTTCTCACCACGGTTTCATCGGTGCGCTTTTGTCGTGCGCGCATTTGTCGGGTCACGGCCCATCTCACTGTTAAGCAACTCTGGGTTGCTATCAGCCTCTGTTTTGCTGCTTGCTTTTCGGCTGCCATTGAAATGGGGAGGGGGGCATGGTATTTGGGTGAGGGAAATATTCTGTGCAGGAGAGACTGTAATAAGGGAGCTGTTCTCACCATCTACTGCGCATGTGGCAGAGAGAGGGGTTGCCGCCAAGGCCAACTGTCCGGCATACCAACCTGATGATGATTTTTGAAGATGTCTCCCACATGACACCTGTGGGGTGTTTGGATTGGACTATGGGATGGGGTTACCAGGGGGAGGGGGTTGGGTCACATATTGATATCTATGATTACGCACGCTTTTGCCTCAGATCTTGGTTTGCTTAGCTACTATCTACTCATAACCAGTAAAAGTACTCTTAATTCTGAAAAATGGAGTTGAGTGGTTTCTTTCTTGGTTATTGAGGGAAGCAGCCTTGACAGTTGCCTTTTCCATTCATGGAGATCTTCCTGCTATATAAATTGGGGCAAAACACACTTAGCAACATAAATTTTGGGCTGATTTGTGGTCATAAGTTGAGGGCTATCTTGTATCTCTGAGATTACAACATTTTATTTATTTATTGGAATTTGTCAAACAAGAACAAGAGTAAGAGAATAAAAACATAATGACAGGGACGATAGGCCCGTCAGAGTACTTATGCAGGCCAGTGGTGGGTTTCCATTTTTTTTTACTACCAGTTTGCTCGTGCACGGGCGCAATGCTTCTGTGCATGCACAGAAGCGTCTGGGCAAGTGGGCGGAGCCTCCCACCACCGCCACTACCGGTTCACCCGATCCAGACCAAACCAGGAGCAACCCACCTCTGATGCACGCCTATTCTACTGACCACTTAAGTATGAAGTAATGTCCGCGGAAGTCAATTTGGGACTGAAACTGTAAATATTCGTAGCTGAGACAACTGAATCGGGTAGAGCATTTGACAACTCTATTACAGAAATCATATATATTTACAGTCAAGTTTAGAATGATTTACACTGAGTTTAAAGTGGTTGTTCGCGTGTGTATTAAAACAGGAAAAGTCATTTACAGGCAAAATATTACTGCATACAATTTTGTATGCAATTCCTAGATCTAACCCCAAGCAACATAGTTCTAAGTTATCCAAACCGAGAATTTTGAGCCTAGCAACGTAAGGAATTCTATTTTGTACACAAGAGTGCAAGACTTTTCTCACGAAGTACTTCTGAACCCGCTCGATTGTACTGATGTCAGATATATGAGGCAGGGGGATTCCAAACAGTTGAACAACACTCTAAAATTGATCTAGCATAAGTGTCAGGTTTCCAAATAGCATCCAGAAGTAAATCAGAGCCCACGGCAAAGTATTGCTCAAAGTTCCAATTTATGAAGAGAGCCACGTTGGTACATTTGGGAAAACCCGAATCTGAAAGCTTCCCGGTTTTCCCACCTAGTTGAAAGTTCAAGATCTTGTCCCCACACCCACCAGTCCATCTCATGGTCCAATCTCCTACTGCCATGCTGGCAGTTCCACCCATCCAGTTCCGGTCAGGTGCAGAGGTGCAAAGACAAAGGATGACCTTGGCTTTCTAGAAAGAATGTTGTTATGGCTACATAGCATCTAACTCCGTATAACCCCCTCTCCCATTTTCCCACAATAGAAAATGCATGGTAGAATAATAGAAAGTGTGGCAGGTCAAAGATCCAAAAGAAAAGATGGCTGCGGGCCTGACAATAAGTTTTATAAGCTCTAATTAGCAATACAATATTTTCAGGGGGGAAAAAAACTTTGCAAAATGAAGTTTACAACTTTTAAAACTTTTTTAGCAATGCTGTTATAGTGAGCTTTGAAGCATAAATCGTCAGAGATAAGTACTCCTAGTCCTTAAGTAAGGGCCATTTGCTAAATCAATGCCAACTAACTTATACTTAACATTCTGACTACGTTTACCAATATGTAAGACAGAGCATTTATTAATCGAAACTTGAAGTTGCCAAATAGAGGACCCTTCAGACACATAGTCGAGATCCCTTTGCAAATCAAGAGAATTATCTGTAGAATTCAATAATTTTACGTCATCAGCAAAAAGAATGCAATTGCTTTCAAGTTGATCACATAAATCATTGATATAGAGCAAAAATAGCAATAGCAATAGCAGTTGGACTTATATACCGCTTCATAGGGCTTTCAGCCCTCTCTAAGCGGTTTACAGAGTCAGCATATTGCCCCCAACAACAATCCGGGTCCTCATTTTACCCACTTTGGAAGGATGAAAGGCTGAGTCAACCCTGAGCCGTTGAGATTTGAACAGCCGAACTGCAGTCAGCTGAAGTAGCCTGCAGTGCTGCATTTAACCACTGCGCCACCTCGGCTCAGGTGTGGGATATTACTGTTAACTTATGCAGGATTAGACAGCAAGTTCCCTATTTTGACTTTCTGCAGGCTATTAGAGAGGAAAGGCTAAACAATATTGTAATAGAATAAGAAAATGGCTCGAAGAAATTACTAAACAGCAAATAAGATATGAAACCGGAATTAATTCTATTGAGAATACCTACAAGGAAATATAACAGAAAAAAAAACCTACGACATTTAATTATGCATATCATAACGGCAGCAAGAATAACATATGCACAAAATTGGAATAATAATAATAATACATCAACAGAGGGGAATGTTATAATGAAAGAGTTAGCGTGTGCAGAGACGGACAAATTTACAAAAGAAATAAAAGAAAAGGAGGAAACAGAATGCTATACGGTGTGGAATGAGTGGTACGTATGGCTAGAGGACAGGTGTAAAGCTTAAGGAAAGTCTAAATGAAGAAGACACAGAAATTAACAATGTATAGGTAGAGGTGAATAAACATATATAAACAGAATGAAGGATTGTAAATTAAGGAATGTATATCATAGCATCATATGTATATAGACGAAAAGAAACTGAAATGAGGAGGGAGAAGTATATTTACAATGGATATATACCGAGGTGGAAATGTTGTACAGAAGGAAATTGCAAAAACAATAATTTTTTTGTCTTTTTTTTAAAAAAATACTGTTTAATAAATGTATTTTTTTAAAGAGAGGAAAGCAGCAATCCACTTGTGCAAAGGTCCAGAAATGCTGTAATAATTTAATATCAACAGCAGTATCATGCACGTTAAATCTCCATTCCCATCCCATTCTGGGGTCAGCCAGAGGTGGTATTTGCCGGTTCTCTAAACTACTCAAAATTTCCGCTACTGGTTCTCCAGAACCCGCTGAATTTCTCCCCTGTTACAATGGTTTCTGAACTGAATCCCCTTTCTGTGTGCAAAACTTTATTTTGCATGACAGCATTTACATAAATAGGAAATAAACTAAGAAAATAAAATAAACTAATAAACTAAAACAAGATCTAAAAAAGGATAAAGGGAAGAGAAACAAACTTATGTTCACATATGAATAGGGCATACTATACTCAAACAACTCTGCCACAAATAATAATAATAATAATAATAATAATAATAATAATAATAATAATAATAATAATAACTCCGCCGTTGCCGGTCCCAAGCCCGGATGAGAAAGGAGGAAGGTTGGGATCAGGTTGGCATCTGGTCCCGTAAAAAAACCCCCGCCAACCCATACAATATGGTGAAAAAAACGAATAAGAATTCCATACCGCATCGGTCGTCGCGCGGGTTAACAAGGGCCGCGGCGGATGTTGGGGTCCCTGGACATCCGTTGACAAGTGGGCTACAAGTGGACCAGCCAACAAAATGACAAAAATATAGTGCAGATGAAAACCGTGCCATAATGGCCTGTTACTACAACTCAGAGCCAGAAAAAAGAGGCTATTTAAAGCGAATGTATGAATTATGGAAACAACAATATCCAGATTCAAATGTTAGTGAACAACGACTAGCAGATCAAAGGCGATTTATTATACGGAATAAAGTGTTTAGTGAAGTTGAACATGAGGAAATTCAGGCAAATTGCAAAACCCAAAAAACAATATCACAAGCGGAAATAACTGATATTCAAGACACAACTAAAGACACTATAGTAGAACTCCCAGAAGAAGCTCTCAGGGAGGAAATAACATCACCACCACTAGAACCAGTTATCACTGAACCAACTGATGAACTAACTCAAAAACAAAAAGAATTGAAGGATAAGATCATGGAGCATTTTCTGCTTAATGAGGAAAGGCAACGTTTACCATCACTAAAAACTGTGCCTAAGAAAATTTTGGCCCCTATCATGAAAATGGTTAATGCAGTGTTTTCAACAATTGAACCGGGATCCATCTTGGAAACAAACCAGTTAATGTACAGCGCAGCTGTAATAGTCACTAATGAACTAGGCATTAAAATTAAAGTACCTAGTCACACAACAGAAAAAGCATCAAAGCCAAAGTGGAAAATCCGTCTAGAACAAAAAATCAAAAAATTAAGGGCAGATGCTAGTAACTTAAAGAACATGCATGAGCAACGGCTTAAAAACAACAAAATCATAGATCGGCTAATCAGAAGATATAGATTGGATACAAGAAACATCAATGAAGCTGTAGAGATTGTAAAACAGCAGATAACAGCAACAGCTAGAAAAATTGAAAGATATGAGGCACGAATCATCCAATATAAACAAAATCAGCAATTTCGATCAGACCAACGGCGTTTTTATCAAAGTCTTAATGTGAATGGTGACACCAAAAGTGAAAAACCAGAAAAGCAGGCCACAGTTGAATTCTGGAAAGAATTGTGGGAAAATGCAAAGGACTACAACAAGGAAGCAAAGTGGATACATGACTTTGAGAAAAGCATTGGCAACAAACAAATGCAAGTATTAGAAATAACAACTGAGATGATCAAAAATCGAGTTAAAAAGGTAAAGAATTGGACATCACCTGGAAAGGACCAATTACATGGTTTCTGGCTCAAATATCTGACCAGTTTACATGCAATATTGGCCAGGCAACTGAATGAAATTTTACAAAAGGGCCAAATTGATGAATGGTTGACAACTGGAAAAACATACTTGATTCAGAAAGATCCAACTAAAGGAACAACACCTGAAAACTATAGACCAATAACATGCTTACCAACAACCTTCAAATTACTCACAGGCATTATTGCAGATAACATGATGGATTATTTGGAAACAAACAACATCTTGCCAGTAGAGCAAAAAGGCAACAAAAGAAGGAGCAGGGGCACAAAAGATCAGCTTCTAATTGATAAAATGATATTAGAAAATTGTAAGAACAGAAAAACGAACTTGAATATGGTCTGGATTGATTACAAAAAGGCATTTGACTCACTGCCACATAGTTGGATCATAAATGCTTAGAAACAACTGGCATTAGCAAAAATATTACATCCTTTACTGAAAAGGCAATGAAACAATGGAGAACTGAGTTGGCAGTAGGGAATGAGAGCTACGGAATGGTTAATATCAAGCGAGGAATTTTCCAGGGTGATTCACTTTCACCTCTTCTCTTCATCATCGCAATGATCCCACTATCAGTAATCTTAAAAAAAATGAAATTAGGCTACCAAACAGCCAAAAAAGCTGAAAAAAATTCGCATTTACTATATATGGATGATTTGAAACTCTATGGAAAGTCAGAAATAGAAATCCAATCATTGACAAATACAGTCCGAGTATTCAGCACCGATATTTCAATGCAGTTTGGCATGGAAAATGCGCCACTGTATCCATAAAAAGGGGCAAAATCACTGCATCTGAGGGAATTGAAATGCCCAATGGCCAACTAATTAAATGCAAAGAAAATGAAGCCTACAAATACTTAGGCATTCTGCAGTTGGATAACATCAAGCATGGAGAAGTAAAAACTATTGTCAGGCGAGAGTACACCAACAGAGTTAGGAAAATTTTAAAATCTAAATTGAATGGTGGAAATACAATCAAGGCCATAAATACCTGGGCAATACCAGTTATAAGATACACAGCTGGCATAGTTAACTGGACACAAGCTGATTTGGACCTTTTGGACCGAAAAAACCAGGAAACTAATGACAATACACTACAGTTTACATCCACGTGGTGATACTGATAGACTATATCTGCCCCGAAAATCAGGTGGCAGAGGATTATTACAAGTGAAGCAAACAGTTGAAGAAGAAAAACATGCACTGGCTGATTATTTAAAAGACACTCAAGAACATCTATTAATCGAAGTAAAGAACAAAAATCTACTGAAGGCCCAACAGACAAAACAAGAATACAGAAAAGATGTGATAAAATCAAGAATGGAGAGTTGGCAGAACAAAGCACTGCATGGTCAATTTCTGGAAAAAATAAAAGATAAAGTGGACAGTGAACAAACTTGGTTATGGTTAAAAACAGGTACATTAAAGAAAGAAACAGAGTCACTAATCCTGGCTGCGCAAGAACAAGCTATCCGCACAAATGCCATTAAGGCCAAAATCGAAAAATCCTCTGATGATGCCAAATGCAGACTTTGCAAAGAAGCTGATGAAACTGTTGATCACATACTCAGCTGCTGTAAAAAAATCACGCAGACTGATTATAAATTGCGGCACAATTCAGTAGCACAAATGATCCATTGGAATTTGTGCAAAAAATATAATATTAAAACAGCAACAAACTGGTGGGAACATCAGCCTGAAAAAGTCACCGAAAATCAGATGGTCAAGATCTTGTGGGATTTCCGTATACAAACCGACAAAATACTGGCGCATAATACACCAGACATCACACTGGTTGAGAAAAATAAGGTCACAATCATAGACATCGCAATACCAGGTGATAGCAGGGTCGCCGAGAAGGAACATGAAAAAATCGCAAGATACCAGGACTTAAAAATCGAAATTCAACGACTATGGCACAAACCAGCAGTGGTAATTCCAGTGGTAATTGGCACACTGGGTGCTATTCCAAAAGCACTGGAATTACATTTAAAACAGTTAAAAATTGACAAAATCACCATCAGTCAAATGCAAAAAGCCGCACTGCTTGGATCTGCACGCATATTACGAAAATACGTTACGACGTCCTAGGCCCCTGGGTGGGGCCCGACTAGTAACCAATGCCAAATCCGGCGAAACAACTGGCCGCTGTGATACAATTGTACAACAATAATAATAATAATAATAATAATAATAATAATAATAATAAAAGTTGGAACCATTGTAGGAAATGATACCAAATTATATCTGGGTTTACGGAAATAACATCCCAAGGAAACATAAAGTGAGATATGAAAAAGACACCTACAACAATAGAAAAAGAAAGGGAGAGAGGAGGAGAGAATGAAAGGAAGATGGGGGAAAGAAGAAAGAGGTAAGGAGAGGAGGATGGAAGGGAGAGGAAGAGAAGGAGAGAAGGTAGGAAGGAGAAGAGGAAGAGTAGGAGCAGGAGAAAGGGAAGGGAAGAAGGAAGGGGAAGGAGAGGAGGAAGGAAGGAAGTAGAGAAGGGAGGGAGGGAGAAAAGAAAGGGAAAACAAGGTGGAGTTACAACAGGAGGAAAGGATGGTAAATAAAGCAACCCAAACTGTATATTATAACCTATTAAATGAAATAATACACGTATGAGAATGACAAATGTAAAGAAGAATAACAATTACGTGAATGTGTACTTAAAATGGTATGCAAGAGAATAAAAAATAAATTTCTGGGGGGAAAAAATTTGCAACCATTGTTAAGCATTTTGAAATTTGCAGTAACTTAACCGTAGTTGTCGTTATGTTCTACATTAAAGAACAATAACCAGCACTGACAAGGATCTTATGGGTACTTTATATAGCGCCAGATTTTTATTGCCCGAGGCCAGGATTTAATCTCGGAGGAAGCCTTTCTCCCAAAGCCACCCTTTCTGAGAAAGTTTAATCTTTGTCTTTCTCTCGCACTGTAAATTGATCCAAGGCATGTCTGCTTGGCAAGTGAACCGTACACAATTTGCTTTGAGGTTTTTGTTTTTCAAAGCTGAGCCACTGAAGAACTGGTCTGGGGAAGGAGAAATGGAAGGTCACAGCCAAAGAAGAACAAAAATGAGCCCAGAGCGCTGGAGAGATTAGTGAATTGATTGCAACGGAGGGCCTCAAAAAGGTTCAGCGTCTCGATGGACGCTGTAAGAGCAATTTACGCGACGATGCGTCTTCCCATTTTGAAATGAAATACATACCCTTGCGCGCTCATTTTCGTCAATCCTAAGAGCCAAAAGTTCAGTGTCAGGTTATATAAGTAAGTATAGGTATAATCTTTACTGTCATGGTACTTAAATACAACAAAATTGGTTTTAACCTCACTGGTGCAAAATTATAGCAGAAACGAAAAAAGAAAGGGAAAAAGAATTAGCGTGTGCATGGAGTGATTGTGCTTGTATTTAAAAGTCTGACAGCCCAAGGATAGAAACGATCTTTAAACCTATTTGTTCGACTGGCTATACTTTGATGTCTTCTTCCCGATGGTAGAAGTGCAGAGACACTGACCAGGATGTGAATCATCTCTGAGTATAGCTACTTGTTGTGGCTTGTCGGCCATCGGCCCCTCCAGCAGCCGACTCAGAGGAGGAGGAGGAGGCATGGCAATCAGAGTCAGCATCAAGGCAACCTGAGAGCTATAAGGGAGAAGAGAGAATGGAGCTGGCAGAGAGAGAGGGGGGGGAGGGAGGGAGGTGGAGCCTGGGATGTCTGTCAGCCTTCAGATGAAGAGTCAACAGCTCCCAGGTCTGCAGGTGGCTGATGAGGAAGAGGAGGAACAGCTAGGTTCAGTGCCTGATGAGGTGTTGCACAGACAGCAGAGGAGAGGAGAGCAGTGGAAATCTATGGGCCGGTCCTTGGGATGGAAGAGCCACCACTGCTAGCAAAGCCCCATCCTAGCTCAGGGATAAAAGGCAAGGGGTGGAGATGAATAGGTGTGACAGACAACTATTCATCTTCTGGCCAGAAGGACTTGTTAGCCTGCGAGATAAACCCTGGCATTCCTAATAAAGGAATCTTTTGTGTTCACGTTAGAGGGTTGTTGTATTTGGGGAGCTGGGTCAGAACACTCCGGTTTTCCACATGGACCACGTATCTACTGTAAATTTGAGAACCTGTTTGGGAGACCCAAGTGGAAGGGATACCCAAGAACTTCAGTATTTAGCTATCAAGGTTACCCTTCCAGCAAACAAATCCAACTCACAGTGTGTTGCTTTTATTTACAGTATATTTCCTAGCGTTGCAGAATTAGAAGAAGAAGGATATCATCTGTATTTATTGTGCAAGCAAACCAAAGACAGATGGCCAGTCACTTCTTAAAAGCTTCCAGGAAGGAAGGAAGGAAGGAAGGAAGGAAGGAAGGAAGGAAGGAAGGAAGGAAGGAGAAGGAAAGAAAGGAAAGGAAAGGAGAGGGAAGGAAGGAAGGAAGGAAGGAAGTAGCAATAGCACTTAGACATATACACCACATCACAGTACTTTGCAACTCCCTCTAAGTTATTTATGGAGTCAGCATCTCGACCTCCATAATTTGGGTCCTCATTTTGCCAAATCTGGGAAGCATGGAAGGCTGAGTCAACCTTGAGCTGTTAAGAATCGAACTGCTGGCAGCTGGCACTTAGCAGAATCAGCCTGCAGTACTGCACTCTAACCACTGCATCACCACAGCTCTTATATTGTGGCAGCACCTAATGACTTTGGTCAGTTTAGTTCAAGTTCAAACTAGATTCCTGTTGATTTCATGAGCACGTAGGTATCTCCTGTTGTTTTTGCATGCATTAAGAAAGTGGATTTCAGCTCCCTTGTCAAAATTCCCATCTCCCTAGTTTAGTCTAGAGTGCTAGCAGATCCTGGCATCCTTCCAGTTCAGGTATTAATGAAGCCCAGTGCTGTTTACGTTCTTAGCCAAGAAAATGTCAGCCATTTATGCCGCAACTTGCTGAAGCATACATCTATTTAGCTAAGTCAATCCTTGTAAAATCTTTACATCATCTGATTACTTCTTGCTGTTTTCATTCTATAATGAAAGTCCTAGCACACTTGATCTGTTGTGAAGGAACCTTGAGATGACTTCATTGTTTGACAAAAAGTGCACCCTGTTCTAAACACGAAGTAGCTAGAAGTGTGACACTCCTGCCATTTGGGTCAGGTTATTTGAAGGAATGTCGTTTTTTTTCCCCCCCAGTTACATCTCCCCAACAAACCAAAATAGGGATATGCTACAATGTACAGGAGTGGGTTCCTGTACTGGTTACTTACCAGTTCACTGTGCATGCGTTTTGTGCCCGTGCTGCTCTCTTCGCTTGCACGTTGCTCACACATGCACGGTGGACTAAAAATTGTTCTGCGCATGCGCAGAAACACGCCAGAAACACAGGGGTGGGTTCTGGATCCTGTTGCAACCTGTACAGTGCAACGGGGCTGGATGTCCACCACATAAATGCACGTACTTACCACCCGTGATGCTCCGCGATGCTTTCGCGACGCTCCAGCTGCTCGGCGGAGTATCGCACGGGCGTAGTACGCGCCGTACACGGAAGTCCTGAAAACCTAAGAATGGTACCCGGTGCTCCCAGCAGGCACTGGGTACCGGGGCATACCAGTCATAACCCACCACTGCAGCAACAGCAGAAGAGACTAGGGAACCAGTTTGGGGGCATGGCCAGCCTGAGTCCCTGCCAGTTCTGGGGGCCCAGGCCAAAATACCACTACTGGTTTGATCGAACTGGGCCAAACTGGAAGCCACCTACCTCTGATGTTACATTTATTTTATATAAGGAAAACTATACAAAATCAAGGAAAATTCCTGTTCTTCTTTAGAAGTAAAAGGTATGAGAAAAAGCAGAGGGCTATTTATTATTAATCATCAAATAAGATGGCTGTGAGCATCTACCAGTGAAATACATACGAAAGGGGACATTCCATCAACCCAAGGCTGAAGGCTGAGCACTTGGCATAAGTTGTGATCTGGTTCTACTCCCCTTCCAAAAAAAGCTTTCTCATTTCACCTTCTGACATGGCTATTTTTTTTAAAAAAAGAAAAAAAAAGTACTTGAAATATTTCTTGATGCCATGGGTGCATAATAATGAGATCTGGTAATCTGGTATCATATTACTAGAAAGTTCTTGTCTCAAAGGTGCTTTTTTCAAGAGGCAATTGGACTTTCTGATTTTTCTTTCAAGATGTTTCACTTCTCACCCATGAAGCTTCTTCAGCTCTGACTGGAGGGTGGGGAATGGAAGGCTTTATACTTCTTGCAGACAGCTGGTCATTCACCTTCTTTTGATGGGTCATTAAGGCCACCTGGAGATCAACCCTGATTGCTCTTTAGAAGGCCAGATCCTAAAGAGGAATACTCTACTTTGGCCACCTAAAGAGAAGGAAGGACTCACTGGAGAAGAGCCTAATGCTGGGAAAGACTGAGGTGGCTCAATGGTTAGGGTGCAGTACTGCAGGCCACTTCAGCTGACTGTTATCTGCAGTTCAGCGGTTCTAATCTCAGTGGCTCAAGGTTGACTCAGCCTTCCATCCTTCCGAGGTGGGTAAAATGAGGACCCAGATTGTGGGGGTGATATGCTGACTCTGTAAACCGCTTAGAGAGGGCTGAAAGCCTTATGAAGCGGTATATAAGTCTAACTGCTATTGCTATTGCTAAAAGAAGAAGGGGATGACAAAGAATGAGGTGGCTGGATGGAGTCACTGAAGCAGTCGGCATGAGCTTAAATGGACTCCAGAGGATGATAGAGGACAGGAAGGAACATTGTCCATGGGGTCACAATGGATTAGACACAACTTTGTGACTAACAAAAAACAAGGTCCTCTGGAGGTTTATTTGTGCCATCAGAGTCACTCAGTGGTGCAAATTGGTGTGGAGCCTTCTTGGAACTGTTGAAAGACTGTGTTGTAGATTGGAGGTAGATGATGTCATATCCCTCCCCCTCTGTGTAGAGAGGGCTGTTCAATTTTGTCATGGCCTTTTTGCCCTTTTTTTTTTCAAACCAGCAGCCCTCCCTGTCCAAAATATGGACTTTATTGTCTTTATTATCCTCTGGAAGGAGCTGCCCCAGGAGCTTCGTATAATCCCCGACCTCCGGTCCTTCCGACGCACCCTAAAAAGTTGGCTTTTCCAGCAAGCCAGCCTGGCCTGAACAAAACAAATCAAAGTATTGATTATTGTTAATTTTAATTTGAATTCTTTTTTAAAAAATGTGTCATTGTTCATTTTAATTGGGTTTGGGGATATCCTATTTAATTTCTTTTGAACTTTTGTAGTGTGTGTTTCTTTTAATGTTGTACGCCGCCCTGAGTCCTTGGGAGAAGGGCGGCATATAAATCGAATAAACCTCAAACCTCAAAGCCCTGCATGGCATCAGACCTGGGTACCTGAAAGACCGCCTCCTGCCAATTACTTCCCAAAGACCGATTCCATCACACAGACTAGGCCTTCTCCGGATTCCATCTGCCAGTCAATGCCAGCTGGTGACCCCCCCGGGAGAGGGCCTTCTCTGTTGCAGCTCCAGCCCTCTGGAACGACCTCCCCGCTGAGATCCAGACCCTTACTACCCTCCTCGCCTTCCGTAATGCTACTAAGTCCTGGCTGTTCCGGCAGGCCTGGGGCTGTTGAAGTATCCAGCCTCACTTTAATTGTGTATGTTGTGAATTCTAAAGTACATGATTCCACTTGTATACTGTGGCTTTTTAATGTTAGTGTTAAAATAGAACAAGCTGAATATATTGGAAGGTAATAGAAGTACACCGAAGGGAGGAGTTGAGTGAAAGAAGAAGGAGAGTGGAGAGGGTGAGAGAGAGGAGGAAGAGAAGGAAGGGAGGGAATGGATTAAGAGAGGGAGTGATAGAGGGGGGGAAGTAGGTAGTAGAGGGGTATGTAAGAAGGAAGAATGAAAGTTGGAGGGGGTTGAAAGAGGGTGTATGGTGGGCCAAGGAGGTATATTGGGCTTGTATTGTAGAGGGCATTTTCTATATAAGTGAGGGCTGTGTTTATTATTCAATGTTATATGCCCCGGTTATGCACAGTAAACATGTGATTGTATAGAATGGAATGGAAATAAAATTAAAAAAAAAAGAATAAATTGTGAATGTTGTGGTATTTTACATTTTGTATTGCCTTATTTATCCCCCTTCCCTTTTTTATTGTAAGCCGCCTGGAGTCCTTCGGGAGTGGGCGGCATACAAAACCAATAAACTAAACTAAACTAACTCAAACCTTTAAAAGAGTGTCCTGTGCCTTTTAAATGCAGATTGTCTGCTGAATCTACTCCTGATTTAGTTGTTCTCCTAAGTTGTGCCATGCGTCTGTGAAGCGGTTGTTTTGTTTCCCCAGTGAACAGATCTGTACATGGCTCACTGCATTGTACTGCATATACATAGCCATGACCTGGATGACTAGATTCTCCGCAGACAGAAAGCTCTTGTGCTACGCTGTAGGACAAACACTGTTTCTGTTTCTGTTTATTTATTTGTATGCCGCCCTTTTCCCTGGGGGGACTCAGGGCGGCTCACAATCAAAAGGAAGGGGGGGACAGACTTTTACATATAAGACAGTACATGATTAAAACACAACATTCATACCATTCGGGCGGGTTATAATCTTTAGCCCCAGGCCTGACGGGATAGCCAGGTTCTAAGGGCTGTGCGGAAGGTCTGGAGGGTGGTGAGGGTACGAAGCTCCACGGGGAGATCGTTCCATTGGGTCGGGGCTACCACCGAGAAGGCTCTCCTCTGCATGGTGGCCAGTCGGCATTGGCCAGCAGATGGAACTCGGAGGAGGCCTAAACGATGAGATCTAATGGGTCGTGTGGAGGTGATCGGCAGTAGGTGGTCTCTCAAGTACCCAGATCCACTACCATGTAGGGCTTTATAGGTGGCAAGTAGCACCTTGAAGCGTATCCGGAGATCGACAGGTAGCCAGCGCAGCTCGCGGAGGATAGGTGTTACGTGGGTGAAGCGAGGTGCACCCACAATCGCTCGCACTGGATGTGAGGGTTCAGAGTTTCCTTGCATTTCATCTGACATGATGACGATGATGATGATGATGATGATGATGATTTCCTGCCTCTTCAACTCTGGAACTGTTGGACTGGAAGCTGAAACTATGCCGGACCGATTTATCCTCACCGGCAAACATTGCGTAAAGGAAAATGTTTCCGCTGAAAACATTAATCGGGGGAAAAGGTCTTGGGAAATTCTCTCTGAACATAGTAATTGGAATGTTAACAGCCTTTTTACACAAGCAACCTTGTCATTAAGGAAATAAAACAAAATAAACGGTTGGCCTTTGTGGCGAAGGGATTCTGCCAGTCATTCCGGCGATTGCCGGTGTTAAGTGGGCCAGTTGATCGGCCAGTCAAAGGTGAAGCTTCCCCTAGTTCGACATCTTGCTGGCCCGCAAGGCCACTTAACCCCTTTCCACCATCAAAACCAGTTGGCCGTTTCGCAGGTGGCTCTGGATGACAAAACCCAAGAGGTCACACAAGGGCTGATGTGCTTCAGCGAGCAGAAGATTCGTCTACGGATTGCACTGCATCCCCACCGAGCCGTTTCCATGGAAAATGTTAGCCGCGTAAAGAAGCTTGCAGAGTCACCCGCTCGGAGAGCCAACCTGCCTGTGCCCCTGCATCAAAGGAGGGTCTATTTGTTCTTGTTTTAATTATTGTAATCCTCAGTGGAAAGTTTGGGAAAATTACAGAGGGCTTCTAGGTTCCCAGTTGCTCAAGAAGGGGGGGGAAAAGGCATTTGAGTTAGGCTTAAATGGTTTAAAACGCAGGCAATGCTTAAATGACTTAAAGGAACTGCTCCAATCACAATTTTAATGGTTGGAAATGAATTCCCATTTTTACTAAAACGTAGGTCTTATTGCTGTTCCTTATTCTATTTCGGTATCATCAATTACCCTCATCTTACCATCATTTGCTGTCACTGAAAAGGTGACACAGGGAACTCTGATTTCAATGTTTCACCTTCTCATGGTCATGGATTGTAGTCATCCCATCTGAGAAGGAAGGAGAAGGAGGAGGAGGTGGAGGAGGAGAGAATAAGAAAAGGAGGAGGAGAGGGGCAGGGAGAGAAGCAGAAGGAGAAGAAGGAGGGGGAGTAGGAGGAGAAAGAGAAGGAGGAGGAGGAGGAGAAGGAGTAAGAGAGGGGGAGAAGGAGAGAAGAAGAAAAGGAGGAGGAGGGGGGAGGGAGAGAAGAAGAAGGAGAAGAAGGAGGGGGAATAGGAGGAGAAAGAGAAGGAGGAGGAGGAGGAGGAGGAGGAGAAGGAGTAAGAGAGGGGGAGGAGAAGGAGAGAAGAAGAAAAGGAGGAGGAGGGGAGGGAGAGGAGAAAGAGGGGGAGAAGGAGGAGGAGAAGAAGAAAGGAGGAGGAAGATGGGGGAGAGAAGGAGAAGGAGAAGAAGGAGGGAGTAGGGGGAGAAGGAGTAGAAAGAGAAGGAGAAGGAGGAGCAGGAGAAGAAGAAAGGAGGAGGAGGAAGAGAGGGGGAGGGAGAGAGAGAAGGAGAAGGAGCAGAAGGAGGAGGAGAAGAGAAGGAGGAGGAGGAGGAGAAGGAGAGTAGAAGAAGAGGGGGAGGAGAAGGAGAGGGGAGGGAGAGAAGGAGCCTTGGCAAATAATGAATGAATATTTTTTGCTTGAGATCCTTTGAAACTTCCAGAGTTGCTTGGGGTTGGACAACATGCAGATTTAATAAGATAATAGTCAAGTGCAAAAGACAGCTTTTCAACGATAGCTTTCACTTCTTTGTTCAGCAATTTTTTACCCTTTTGATGTTTGTCATTAGTTTATCATTTTAAAATGTGAAGTCCTATCTTAATTTTAATCTTAATTTGTATCTGTTGTTTGATTTATCGATTATATTACTGGCTCAGAAGAGCTGCTTCCAGGAAGTACTGCAGCCAAACATTGCAGATGATTGGCTCAGTATCATACAGACAAGACAAAAAAAAAATTAGAGAAGTCCATACATGGAATAATAAATGTTAAATATCATTTAGAGCAGAGGTGTCAACTCAAGATCTGGCCCACAGGGTGCTTAAATCTGGCCTGTGGGGCCAGCCTGGAAATATCAAAGGACTCTGCCAGCCAAAATGGGCCAGGGGGGCGGGAAGATGTGCATGTGGCACATTTTGGCTGGCAAGGTGCTGCAGGAGGTGTCCGTCCCATCTATCTCTCCCCCCCACCCCCGCACTTCCCCTTACACACAGGGGAAAACTACAATGCTGATTCGGCCCTCAAGGAAATCCAGTTTGACACCCCTGCTTTAGCCTTTGAGAATGCCGGATTGTCTTAAGATGTGGGGCTTAGTGTAAGTTCCCTTTAAGTTGCTCTCCATGGAGTGATTCATAGCTACTGTAAATAGATGGATGGATAGATAGACAGACAGATTGATCTGCAGTCTCTTATGTCTGCAACTTCATCTAACACATGTATATTTATGTCTGGACTTCTGCTAAAGTAAACAGGCCTTCCAGTAAATCCCAGAAAATCCTTTTAAAGCAAATTGCCCAGATGTTTTTTCTTTGTTATTCGATTCTCTCCCAGCCAGCTTCTTTTTTTGGGGGGGGGGGAGGGAACTGGGTTCCAATGAACAAATGTGAATTGTTATCACACTGACATGGAAGGGTTCGTCCACAACTTAAGCTGACTAAGACACAAACTCTCTAGATTTCAAGCAGGGTCGCTTCAATGGAGACAATTGTTACGTATGGCTCGATAACGTCTTGGGCGGAGTTTAGGGGCTGTCAGTGTGTGTGTTTCTTCTGCTTGGAGTGGCTGGTAGACCTTGTGATGGGTCTTGTGATGAGAAGGTCATGTGTTCAGACCCAGCCTCAGCAGAAGCAAGAAACAGACTCCTTGTCATGGAAAAACCCTCTTTTTACCTCTTGTGCATTCACCCACCAAAAAGTCCAGATAAGAGTCCTTTGGTGAGTTAAATGCAGCAACAGACCTTGTCAGTTTCTCGTGATAATTGCCAGGCTGTGAGCTCCCAGCCGAAAGGCTGCAAATTAAGTTGTAGCAAGCAGTCTTTGATGCACGAAACACAATGAGCAATATCTTCAGAAATACGAACTGTTGTCTCCTACGACCGCCACTCTCCTTTACTTCTATTTATTCCCCAGCCAAGGAGGGGCCATTCAGAGTCCACATTTGATTTGCTTCCTGAGTTGACTCCTTGTCCTCTGTTGTTCCCCTCTCCTAACTGCTCTGCACATATATGCATCTGGAACAGGCCCCAGCTGTTCTTCCCCCTCACTTATCTCAGCCTCCAAACGCAGCTGCCTCTCTAGTGGCTGGGAAATGCCAGATGGCCCTGGCTCTATCTCTGCATCCGACACACAGCATCCATCAGAGCCTTCCCCAGGCTCCAGAACTGGCCCAAGTTCCTCCCCAACCTTCTCTTTGTCCGAGTTTGCCACCAGCTCAACTGGCAGTTGATGGGCCACAACATCATGCCAGATAAGAGTCCCTGGGAGGTGAAGTGCTGGTTGGGAAGGGATGTGTTGGTTGGTTGAGGGTTGCTGACTGGCTGTGTGGTTGATATTAATTCTGAGGGGTTCATAGCCTGGTTATAGGCCGATATGTCTGTCGATAGAATTGCTTGTGAAGTGCCAGGTTTCGATAAACTCATGTGTATGGCAGGTAGTAACTTGATTGATGATTCTTGTATTGTTCCAATCAACTTGGTGTGGTTCGGTGTCAGTGTGCATAGAGATTAGGGATTTGGGATTGTTTGCGATTGGCTGCCTCATCACAAGACTCTCACTTGACACCCACACCTGACACACCACAAGACCTACTGACCACACAAAGCCTTTGCAAGCAGAGAAACACAGAGACAATCATTCCCTAAACGCTGAAGAAGATGTTACTTAGTCTAGTAACAAAATGTTCAGAAAGCATCCTACACCCAAGCTACAGATATTCACCACCATTGCATGTGTGTATGTCTCTGTGTGTGTCTCTGTTCTCGGTGTCTGTGTCTGTATATGCCCATGCCTACACATATATAAGGTAAAGGTAAAGGTTCCCCTCGCACATATGTGCTAGTCATTTTATTTATTTATTTATTTTTTATTTATTAGACTTCTATACCACTTAATAGGGCTTTTAGCCCTCTCTAAGCGGTTTACAAATTTTTTAGCAAATTGAGTCAGCAACTTGCCCCCACAGTCTGGGTCCTCATTTCACCCACCTCGGAAGGATGGAAGGCTGAGTCAACCTTGAGCCGGTGAGATTTGAACCACTGAACTGCAGATCACAGTCAGCTGAAGTGGCCTGCAGTACTGCACCCTAACCACTGCGCCACCTTGGCTCTCATTCCCAACACTAGGGGGCAGTGCTCATCTCCATTTCAAAGCCGAAGAGCCAGCACTGTCCGAAGGCGTCTCCATGGTCATGTGGCCGGCATGACTAAATGCCGAAGGCACACCGATTGTGTGGTTCCTATTTTTCCTACTTGCATTTTTACGTGCTTTCGAACTGCTAGGTTGGCAGAAGCTGCGACAAGTAATGAGAGCTCACTCGGTTATGTGGCACTAGGGATTCAAACCACTGAACTGCCGACCTTTCTGATCAACAAGATCAGCATCTTAGCCACTGAGCCATGTATATGTATATGAATATGTATATGTATATGTATATGTATATGTATATGTATTTGTATATATTATGTATATGTATATGTATATGTATATGTATATGTATATGTATATGTATATGTATATGTATATGTATATGTATATGTATATGTATATGTATATGTATATGTATATGTATATGTATATGTATATGTATATGTATATGTATATGTATATGTATGCAAATAACATTTTAGCCTCAAATTATCTGTATTGTTCATAATGAGAAAGTTTTTATTCTTTGAGGGTCTTAAGATGCAATATTATTAGTTAATGGGAGTGATTCTTTGGAAATGGCAATGAGTAGTAATGGAATCTTGTAGCCAAGATAGAAAAGAACAACTTCAACAAAATAACGTTTCCTAAACCATAATTTAGAGTTCTTTATTATAGTTAGAGGGTGGGTACCTGGGATAAATCAGAGCAAACCAGACACCATTTATTCGCAGGAGTGTATTTCAGAATAAAATTCAGATAAACAGAGAGGCAGGCAGAGAAACAAAAAAAAAATAGACTACCATTTCCCCAAGCTTTATTATTATTATGGTTCGTCGCACATCAACCAGATGTTCAGACTGGATTTGGCTTTTTTGTGTCTGCTTATTGAGTCCTTCCCAAGGATCTGGAATAACCAGTTGTGGATGTTTGATGTTACAGATATCATTGTAGGATGTAAGCTGTTCCGACAAACACTAGCTTTTGTGATTGACTGATGGAGAATTTGTCAATGCCAATGGTGTTCAAGTGATGCCCCAGTTGTTTTGGGATTGCACCCAAGGTGCCTATTACTATTGGTACCAGTGGTGGGTTTCAAAAATTGTTCGAACCTACTCTGTGGGTGTGGCCTCTTTTGTGGGAGTGGCTTGCTGCCCATGTGACCGGATGGGAGTGGCTTGCTGCCCATGTGACCGGATATGAAGATGCCGACGATACTTGTCAGAACCACCTTAAATTACCTCACACACAGCACTGGCATGAATAAGAATATGATGTAAACTTGTTCTTTAAAAGGCATCTTTGGTTTGCGTTAAAACAACTTCAACACACGCAATGTTCTGATTGCACCACAAACGCAGTAGTCATCCTCACCTTTCACAGAGGCACTGAGTTTTATAAATATGAGCATGATAGTGTAGAATAATCATATCCAAGGACCAGTGGTGGGTTTCAAAAATTTTTGGAACCTCTTCTGTAGGTGTGGCCTGCTTTCCGGGTCCACTGGTGGAACCTCTTCTAACCGGTTCGGTAGATTTGACGAACTGGTTCTACCGAATAGGTGCGCACTGGTAGGAACCCACCTCTGATTGGTACTATCTTTGATTACACATTATTATTATCTGACATGTTTTAGTCTGGGTTGGATACTCAAGAAAGAGTATCCAATATGGCAGCCCTGAAATAAAATAATATTTTTTAAATATGATTGATTAAAACTCTTTGGGGAGTGATGGCAAGCTGAGCCACCTACAGCTTCTTTCCCAAAGCAATATTTAATATAAATTTGGGAAAAAAGGGATAGAGAGCTTGTTTGATCTCTTCTCTGTGCAGGAAGCCAAGGGTAGTTTTTCATTTTCCTTTTAATCTATTGAAGATTCAGCCTAAAGATTTCAATTAAATATACTTCATATATTTAAATTCCTTATGTTTTATCATTTCCCACTTTTTCTCAATATGTGTGTTCCTTCAGCTCATGATTGACTCTGGACTGATTCCCTGCAGTTTTCTTGTCTTTTGTTTTCCCAGAAGGGGTTTAAACATTGTAGACTTCTTCAACTGAGATTGGCCCAAAATAATCCAGCTGGTTATGTATCTAAGATTGAACTAGAACTCACAATCTCCTAGTTTCTACCCTGGTGTCTTCACATTTAACATATTGTTTAACAGTTTAATAGAGCTGGAAGGGTCCTTGTAGGTCATCTAGTCCAACCCTCCCCCAAGCAGGAGACCCTACACCATTTCTGACAGATGACAGTCCAGTCTCTTCTTGAAAGCTTCCAGTGATGAAGCCCTTTCAACTTCTAAAGGCAACTTCTGTTCCATGGGTTGATAGTTCCCACTGCCGGAAAATTTCTCCTTATTTCTAGGTTGAATCTCTCCTTGATCAGTTTCCATCCATTGTTCCTTCTCTGGCCTTCGGGTGCTTTGGAAAATAGCTTGACCCCGTCCTCTCTGTGGCAGCCCCTCAAATCTTGGAAGACTGCTATCATGTCTCTCCTGGTCCTTCTCTTCACTAGACTAGCCATGCCCAGTTGCTGCAACTGTTCTTCATGTTTTTGTCTCCAGCCTTAGATCATCTTAGATAGATTCAATTAACAGAGCTGGAAGGGTCCTTGTAGGTCATCTAGTCCAACCCTCCCCCAAGCAGGAGATCCTACACCATTTCTGACAGATGACTCTTCAGGATCTGGCCTTCTAAAGAGCAGTCAGGGTTGATCTCCTCTAGGACTAACCAGTTTGATCGCCTTGCAGTCCAAGGGACTCACAGGAGTCTTTTCTAGCACCAGAGTTCAAAGGCCTCAATTCTTGGGCGTTCAACCTTTCTTATGGTCCAACTTTCATAACCATACATTGCAATTGGGAAAAATATAGCCTTGACTAGACACACTTTTGTTGGCAGGGTGATGCCTCTGCTTTTTAACATGCTGTCTATGTTTGCCATCGCTTTCCTCCCTAGGAGCAAAAAAAAATGTCTAGAATGTAGAAATGTACTTAAAATTTAGGTTCAATCACTCACTCAATCAAGCAAGCAATTTTTATTATGGTCATGGACCAGATCAATTTAAATTGGAAATGTGAATGACAAGAAGGATCATATTACCATGCTTGGTGGAAATGCAAAAAAAGGGAGAAAATTTTAAGGTTCAAATACATACGGAGGTTCAGAAAAAGTTAAAAATTAACATTCAAATGAAATCAGGTTTTTTTTCCCCCTCTTCGAATGAATAGATTAGAAGTTGGAGAAAAAAGTCATGGAACATTGTTTTATGTGTTATATCATTGCAGTGATATTACTGTATGCCAGTGGTGGGATTCAGCTGGTTCGCACCTATTCGGGAGAACTGGTTGGTAACTTTCCAGGCAGTTCAGAGAACCGGTTGTTGGAAGAAATCTCCTTTTGTTTTTCCCCAATTTACAGGGCTAATCCTGTAAGGAAGGCAGGAAGGAAACATTCTGGTGTTGTTTCTAGCCTCATCTTTGTTGACCTGCTTACAGAAACTGTCTCTCTGGTTAACCCTAATTACATTGTAAGAGCTAAGGCGAAGCGCCCCTAGACAGGAATGATGTTGAGTTAGTCACACCCACCCAGTCACGTGACCACTGAGCCCCGCCTACCCATCTGGCCATTAAATTATTTGAATCCCACCACTGCTGTATGCCCAAAGAAAGGTTTGGTAATACATAAGATAGAGAAAGGATTGGTGATGATGACAAAACTGGCTGAAATGGCTAGTCTGACTTTGATTAAAGACAATATCTGCGTTTATTGGTGATTGGAGTTGCGAAAAGAAAAAAAAATGAACTTGTCGTTTATAATTCTCATGATTTAATAGGATAGATTAGGGAAAGAAGAGAGACTTCTTGAAAAAAAGCAAATGCATAACTGGACTGATAACTGCTATAAAAAGATTAGAAGCCACTTCTTTATATATTTTTCCCTTTTTTCCCTATTTTTCTGCTATGCTTTTTTTGCAATTGAACTTTTTCTTTCATTTCTAATTTTCTCTTGCCTTTTTTGCTCTATGTTAGATTGGCTTAGTGTTATTCCTACTTTTATATATATAAAAGTATGTGTGCTTGTGTGTGTGTGTTGCAATTGTGCTGATAAATAAATAAAGGGAGACTAGTATAGATCTATTCCAAGCTATTTAACTCTCATCAGCTAGCCATACCCTTACTGGGAATTGAACCTGGGCTAAATGAGAGCTGAATAGCTTGAAATAGATCTATACTAGTCTCCATTTATTTATTTATTTATCAGCACAATTGCAACACAAATGTAACAAGGCAAAATTTAAAAAAAAAATGGCTTTCTGCCTGGATGGCTCCCAGAGTGAGCCGATAGACAGAAAAGGGAAGCAGTATGCTCCCTCCCATATTTGGATATACCAGGGGTTGTGACACAATACATAGATATAGATGATATAGATATAGATATAGATATAGATATAGAGAGATAGAGATAGAGATAGAGATAGAGATAGAGATAGAGATAGAGATAGAGATAGAGATAGATAGATATAGATATAGATATAGATATAGATATAGATATGCATATGCATATGCATATGCATATGCACGCACGCACACACACACACACACACACACACATATATCGCTATATAGCTATATACCAATATCTGCATCTATCTATATCATCTATATCTGCATACACTCACAGATACACACAAAAACAGACACATGCATATTACACAAGCTCACAGAGAGAGAGAGAGAGAGGCTTGAAGGGAGCTTAAGCTCTTGATCAACGATTTGTGAGGCATGACTATTTGCTATTGCTGGTGTCCTAGCAAAATCATCATAATCAGGGTGAGGTTCCCCCCCCCACCTCTCCAAAAGCTATCACAAATTTCAGCCTGCTTGCCTATATTTCTTCTTAAGATCCAGTTAGGGTGGTGTCAGCAAACATTTGTAATGATGCCCGCTTGGTATTGTTTATGATTTACGCAGCTGCCTTTTGTTAACTTGCGAAGAAAATAATGAGGCCTTGGAGAATTAAGGTAAGGTGAGTCAGTGGCTTGATTCATGGGGTAATAATTCTATTGCTCTGACGATCTAGTTTAGTCTTGCCTGTTTCATAAAATTTGCCCTGTCCCCAAAACAACATCAAAATCAAATCAAACTCTACCTAACTTAAAGCTAGGCCTAATTTTATTTTGCCCCCAGTTAGGCAGAGCAGTCAGTAAAATCACTCACTTACTAATTGTCTACGTATTGTTGGAGGAAATATCCATGTGGTTCAGTTCCAAGTGGGGAGAAAGAAACATGGAGGCTGATGGGGGGGACCTTGCTTGGTGTTGAAGTCAATAAGTCGCCGGGCACAAAGTGTGACACAGAATTATACTTTTATTTCGGTACCAAGATATAAAGACCCCAATTTGAAAAGGGCCAAGATTAGAACTTTACAGCAGTTTTTATAGTCAAGGGATGTGACTTTCAACCCTTTGCCCTTCCTCTAATAATGCATGCATAACAGATAATATTGATTGGTTATTTGGATTTCATCCTCCCCCCGCCCCCAACCCTTTCGCTTGTTATGTTAAACAGCTAAATGTCTCTTCACCAGTTTTTCACCCCAAGTGAAAGGGTATCCGAGGTGGCGCAGTGGTTAAATGCAGCACTGCAGGCTACTTCAGCTGACTGCAATTCAGCAGTTCGGCTGTTCAAATCTCACCGGCTCAGGGTTGACTCAGCCTTCCATCCTTCCGAGGTGGGTGAAATGAGGACCCAGACCGTGGGGGCAATATGCTGACTCTGTAAACCACTTAGAGAGGGCTGAAAGCCCTATGAAGCGGTATATAAGTCTAACTGCTATTGCTATTGCTATCTTGCAAAGTGTGGCAACTATGTGGGTTTGGGGGGGGGAACTTATTCTTGTTTCTAACATCCTGCCTAGTGGTTTTAAGGTGCTAACTTCTGTCTCGCTGTTAATGTGCATCCCCTTCCCCCTTCCTATGGCAGAGCAGAATAAAAGAACAAATAGTTTTATCTGAGGCTTCTCCCCTGCGATCCTCCTCCCTCCCCCAGAGAAAAATAAAAACTGTTGTCTGAGGCAGCAACCCTCTCCCCGCCACCTGCAGTGAGAAGAGACAGGGAAGGACCCAAGCTCTTAATTGTCAAGGCAAAGAAATGAAGAGAAGAGAAAACGTTTTGTCCACATTCATATTCCTCTCTCTCATGTCCATTCCATCCACACCTGGGTCCTATCTCCTCTGATCCCCGGGGCCTCGTCTGTACATACATCCCATCAACTGATCCTTCAGGAAGATGGTTTCATGGTGAAGAGAAGCACCAAGCGCATGTGATTCTGGAAGGGATGAGCTCCCAAAATTCCAGAAATGGGTTCTCTGCCTGGTTGCTGAGTGGGTGTGGCCGTGGTGGGCGTGGCCTAGTTGGCCTCCTGCACCACAGCGGGAGGGTTGTTTTTCACCCTCCCCAGGCCCCAGAGGTTTTTCTCGAGCCTCTGGAATCGCGAAAACGGCCTCCCCAGTCTCCAGAGGCCCTCTGGAGGTCAGAAACGGGGCCATTTCCGGCCTTCCTGAGCTTCCTGTAGGCCCGTTTTTCGTCATCCCTGAGCCTCCTCACGTGCCCTGAACTTACCTGCATCCAAAATGGGCCGCGGGGAGAAGTGTCACTTAGTGGTTCTTGCACATTGAATTGAACACATCATCAAGAGCTGCTGCAAAGATCAGCAGCCTAAGCAGCACTGTCTGAAACTCACAGTGAATTCAGACGCATTACTAAGGATGCCAGTGATTTGATTACGAACAATCAAGGTGACATGATCATACTACGAATGGGATTGAACTGTAGTGTTCTTTCTTGGAAGGAGCTCAAATCTTCCATTAAAACAGCCTTATATAATATGCATCAATAAAACCATTTTTTTTGTAATGTTATAACCCGTGGGAGTAAAGCAATTTTAAATAGAGTTTGATTATAAGGCAGACTCATCCTGGGGGCACATATTATCCTGGAAAGATAACCCACGAAGGATGAATGAGTTATACCGCCTTTGAAGAATTCCCTAATTGGAAGACCCGAAAAGAGACTAAAAGGTGAAGTTAATCCCATCCATGTTCATCCCCAAACCAATTTTGATTTTTTTTTTTTTTTGGCTCTACCCCAAAACACTCCTGTGGATACAGCAGTGTTCTGTCCCCCCTTCTCCACTCATTAACAGACGACAGGAAGAGAAACTTAAAAGGAAAGAACTTTATCAGTCCTCGGCTCAGACTGGCTGCGAGCCCAAAAATAAACATAAATAAAGTCTCTGGCAAGAAGATAACAGAATGCAAAACAAAACTCTTACAAAACAATTCACTTCTCCAAGTGTCTCCTTGAATCGGGGTTACAGAAAGCAAATCACTTCTCCAAACAAACTACGACCGATGAATGATGAACGAATGAATGAACGTTGACTTCTGCAACCAGGGCGTGGCACCATCCGTCCTTTTATCTCCAAAAGACGACACTTACGAGCCCCAGCTGCATTATTAATCTTGCATCCTGACTCAACTCACAACAAACTTCTGCTGAGTCACAACACAGCAGGTACGTCTGGTGAAAAGAAGGACTAGGGATGATATGATGGCTGTGTTCCAATATTTGAGGGACTCCTGCAAAGACGACCATCTCCTTTTAATGACCCCATAAACCCTTGCAGGGTGGAGTCTGTGTTAGGGATGTAACCCTAGTCTTGGCTTGACAATGTATATAAGCCATGATTGTAACTAATGTATCTGTTACTTTAAATGTAAGAAAGAGGTAATTGGATGCTATTGCTTTAAGCAGCCATATAAGGAAGTAGGAGGTAGTACGGAGTTCTCCTTGATGCTCCTTGATGCTCCTGATGTTTTCTTTACTGATTCTATTGGTTGTAATATTGTTCCTGATAGTTACTGACTTACTGTATGTGCTTCGTATTGGGAGAGAAGACCGTGTATTGGATGGTGGCTAGTCTGTATGTGAGTCACCTGTATACATGGTGAATCATGAGTTGAGCAACTGTAAATTCAACGTATTGTAAATAGACTGTTTATATACTACAAGTGCTTATAGTCTGATTTTGAGGACTATCTATTCTATTTTTGTTACACAAGTAAAGATATTCTTTGTTTTACCTTCGATGGCTGTGAGTGACTATTCAGCGGCTTATTCGTTACTAACCTTCTGCTGCAGAACTCTAGTCTCCTAACGGGGATAGACTTAACAGTCTGGGCAACTGAATGGAGCTGAGTGTGTTTACTGGCCAGATGCCCTTCCCTGTCGCCAATGCGGAGTCATGTTCAGTGGAGATATTCTCATTGTGCCCAGAGAGAGAAATATCTTCCTCTACCTGGGATCGAACTCACAGCCTTCTGACTGTGATGTGAGAGCTCCACCTCTAGGTCACCGCATCTCTCTAGGAATATGAGGGGGGGGGAGAGGTTGCCGAACTATTTTCCAAAGCACCAAAAGGTAAGACAAGAAGCAGTGGATGGAAACTAACCATGGAGAGAAGCAGCTTAGAACTAAGGAGAAACGTCCTAATGGTGAGAGCAACCAATGGAATAGTTGGACTTCAGAAGATGCTTGGCAACTGATTCCTATTTATGACCGTTGCTGTGTCCCCAGGATCATCCCCTTTGGCAACCTTCTGACCAGCAAATTCAATGGGGACGCCAGGCTTACTTAACAACCAGGTTACTAGCAATAGCAATAGCATTTAAGAGTTATATACCGCTTCATAGTGCTTTTCCAGCCCTCTCTAAGCGGTTTGCAGAGTTTTACCCACCTCGGAAGGTTGGAAGGCTGAGTCAACCTTGAGCGGGTGAGATTTGAACTGCTGAACTGCAGCTAGCAGTCTGCTGAAGTAGCCTGCAGTACTGG